>NC_134032.1:1422415-1509915 GCF_964204645.1 Tubulanus polymorphus
CATCATCTGAGGTTTTTGGTTTTGATAATCATGGTCAAACCGAGAAAAGAAATTGCAAATCTTTTTTATATTACCCTCTCCCCTCCCTCTTAGATACCCTCACCTCTCCTAACGCTCCTTCCACTCTTCCACACTATACTCCGCTCTATCCACTCTCTTCTGTTCCACCGCACTATTCTGATCCTGTGTCTGTGTCGTTATGATGAAGTTGTATCCAGATAACAAACAGTCCCAGTGGAGCGATAAAACATATTGAGACATGTTCTCATTATACATCTTCGCTAACTCTCTCTCTCTCTCTCACTCTCTCTCTCTCTCTCTCTCTCTCTCTCTCTCTCTCTCTCTCTCTCTCTCTCTCTCTCTCTCTCTCTCTCTCTCTCTCTCTCTCTCTCTCTCTCTCTCTCTCTCTCTCTCTCTCTCTCCCTCTCCCTCTCCCTCTCCCTCTCCCTCTCCCTCTCCCTCTCCCTCTCCCTCTCCCTCTCCCTCTCCCTCTCCCTCTCCCTCTCCCTCTCCATCTCCCTCTCCCTCTCCCTCTCCCTCTCCCTCTCCCTCTCCCTCTCCCTCTCCCTCTCCCTCTCCCTCTCCCTCTCCCTCTCCCTCTCCCTCTCCCTCTCCTCTCCCTCTCCCTCTCCCTCTCCCTCTCCCTCTCCCTCTCCCTCTCCCTCTCCCTCTCCCTCTCCCTCTCCCTCTCCCTCTCCCTCTCCCTCTCCCTCTCCGAAAAATACCCGATTTGAAATCGGATAAATGCCATTGAAACTGGCTTTATACCGGAGGGTCCGTTATTCCCTATTCTTACACGATTTCAGCCTCTCGGTGACGTCACAGGGTTGGTTTCTATAGACACGGATAGATGTATCTCGCTAGTAACCGATAACTATTAATGCATTCGGTTAAAAAGTGATTTGTTTACCCAAATGGGACACTTTCCCACGCATTAGCGAAGCTTCCCTAATTGATACCGATCAGGGCAAACAAATGGCCATTCAAACTACACATTACCGCGGAAATATTTTCCATCATGTTCAGACCTTTGTAAAAAGCCTAAATTGGGGGCATTTCAATGTTGTGCTATCTATGATTTTGCTGTAATTTGGGCGGTTTCATGTTGTCGCTAATCTACGGCGAGTCGGTGCTCGATTAAGCGTTTAAAACGCGACCGTTAGGCCAGATACGTTTGAAATTCAAATTCCGATAGAAAATCGGAATCGAATTCGATTTTACCCGGTAATCCTCGTCAATTGAATTAGTAGAAAGATTGATTTTCCTTCATTTAAACAAACTCATTTATTTTAAAAGTATTAGTTGCGCTATTTCATTGCCGTATTTGAATTTCTAAATTCACGGTTGCGTGTTTGTAACGAGGTGTTCAAGTCATCACCTACACTTACTGAACAGTTGAAACAACGTCGGATTACCGGATTATCCTACGCCGCACGGATTAAAATGATGTCGTTTTTATTTACAGATTAGGCTTGATCGGGATCATCGACACGATATTCGATTGTAAGCTGGTTTGGTTGTACCAAGGTAGGAAACGGTTTCTATAGTTTTGAATACATACATTGTTGACTGATACAGAGTGACTCGTTATTGACTAACAGAGTCTCACGCTACAAACTCACAGTCTCCCTCCCAGCATCCTCGCTTGCCAGGGGTCAGTATCACTCCCGAACTCGCTTCCACCAGCCCCCTGGCCTCACGAAGCGTGATTTCATTACTGGCGCTGTTGCGCATGACGTCATATATCGATTTGCGAAATACTTCCTTGTTCGGTAAAACGTTCGCTGATTGGTCCATTTAACGGGAAAACCAACAGAAGTCTACTGACGGTTTGTTACATGCGCTGTGATTGGTACGACCGGATTCTGGTCGGCTAGTAACGACTCCAACGACTCGTGAGGTCAAGGGGTTCGGGGGAACAGCTTTAGCGTAGTGGGTTCGAATCCCTTGACGAGTGAAGATGCCCTCCCAGGTTCAGTTGCGGGGTGAGGGTGGGTCCTGGGACACTAAAGTTTGGCGCGAAGATTTTTTGAAGTTTTAGTTTGTAGCAGAACGATAAGAATTTACGAGATAGTTCGTAGCTTTCGTAGTTATAAGAGGAATGTCTGTTTATGACCGCCGGGGCTACGCGCAACGGGAATAATTCTGTAAATCGCGTGTAGACGCGTTTCGTAGAGAGAATGTGAACATGCGGCCGCGGCCGCCTGTCCACCGCAAAATCTACCACATCTCACGATTGAGTATCTCTGTAAATCAGTGTGTTCAAGACATGTTTTTCTACCTTGAAATAAGGATAATTTCCCTGTATTTATTTGACTGATTGATTTGATTCACACCAGCAGGGAATTCGACAACGTGTTTGTTTCTTAAAGTACGGTACAAATTAAGTTGGACGATATTCGTGGAAATCGAAGTTTGGAAGTTCCAATTCGTGTAAACAATATTCCTTCCAGTCCGAACCGGTAACCGACTGTTTGGGGTTATCTTCATCGACTGTCTAATTGAGCGCATCCGATATTTGAAAGTGTAAGCGTTAAAGATCATACGTTGTAATATTTGGTAGTTTTCCACGTGTAATATTCAGAAAGGTTTTAGTAATATGTAATACATCTCCTCATCAAGAGTGTATAAATCGAATTCTCGAGATGGTTTGTTCCAGATGTTGACTATAGGGGTCGCGATCAGGGCTGAAAGGTACTCTAATCATCAGGTACTTTAGTAAGAATGAGGAAGGTACTCCAGCCGCCATGCGGTCGCTTGTTGCCGATCTTTTCACCCTGTCTATTTTAAAAAAAATCCTGTAATCTGTGCTGTGTAGAACATGTTTAAGAGGTGTATGTCAGATTGATAGACTGTAATGAGATGTCGGTTCATGCAACGGTTAAACCGGGTTTATCTATAATCTACGTACCGTATCAGTTTTAATCTATCGCGCGGATCATCTCGGATACATTCAAGGCCGCGAACCGGTCACCAGACAGACCACGTGATTAGTACATCAGCTATTAGTATGATATCCCTTAATAACATAGATACAATGAAAGCTCGTTATAACGCTATAGTCCTGGGGCCGGTTACATAGTCAGGGCTTAGACTTAGACCCGTCTAAGAACAACTTAGTTATATAGCCAATCTAACAACTTAAGACCAGTCTAAGCTGATTTTAGTTCTATAACCAATCAAACAACTTGAGACCAGTCTAGGACCAACTTAGTTATATAGCCAATCTAACAACTTAAGACCAGTCTAAGCTCATTTTAGTTCTATTACCAATCTAACAACTTAAGACCAGTCTAAGCTCATTTTAGTTCTATAGCCAATCTAACAACTTAAGACCAGTCTAAGCTCATTTGGTTCTATAACCAATCTAACAAAATAAGACCAGTCTAAACTCATTCTAGTTCTATAGCCAATCTAACAACTCGTTGTAACGAATATTTTGAAACATTTTCGGTACAGGATTTATAATTCTAAACAGTGGGGATTGTATTCAGTTTGGATCCTAAGGTTTGTTTTTGTTTTGGCTCTACGGATCTTGGTTTCCCAAGACTATGCCCTTTCATTTAACCTCATGACGGGACTGCGGTCTGGGCGCTCATTCATGTTCTCAAACTGTCTCAAAGTGCCGTCGTCTCGAGGTCGATGGACCTCTTGTCTAAAAAAGAAGTTTCCAGTTTTTTAGGCGCCATTTTGTACAATTGAATTTTCCTGTTTACTTAAGATTGGTGAAATGATCAACTCTGATCGACTCTGTGATCATTTCTGATCGAATCTGTGATCAACTCTGATCAACTCAGTCGATCATTTCCACGAATGTTATGCGATATCTACAAGGCGTCGATCAACTTTGAGAGCCCTCGGTGGTTTAGATATAGCTGTTCGACGTGGTCAGTAATAATGAAACGGAGTCATCATAGTGGGACTTCTTCGATTATCGGAGTCATCATATCCGCCTAGAGTAAAGTCAGTCATCTAGACTCATAACCTTTTACAAGGCAAAATGCCACGAGCAGATTTAAGCATATCGTCATCGTCATCGTCATCGTCGTATTGTGAAGGAAACAATTCTCAGCGTCGCATCGCGCGCTAATTAGTGATAGAGCTGATTTGTGACTTTTTACAATATCAAGGTGTCCAGGGGTTTGAATATTGAGGTATTTGTGTATAGTTTCATGGGGAGCCTGATTCTCATCAATAAGCCGTTTATAGTAAGTCAGCTAACGGCACTTTTAGCGACAGAAGAGTCGACTGACTGTCTGTCTGTCTCTCTGTCTGTCTATCTGTCTGTCTGTCTGTCGGTATTTCCGTACATATATCTCACAGTTCCACAGTTTCGGTGATTTTAATCATGGAATATAAAACGAAACAGTCAATATAAAAGTCATTGACTTTGGATCCAGCTCAGCAGTTGTCTGGCAGTTCAACAGGGTTTGATTTGACCCCGGGTCCCGTTCAACAGCTGTGTGGGTTTTATTTGTGCCCGGGTCCAGTTCCACAGTTGTGTGGGTTTAATTTGACTCTGGACCCAGTTCCACAGTTGTGTGGGTTTAATTTGACTCTGGACCCAGTTCCACAGTTGTGTGGGTTTAATTTGACCCCGGGTCCAGTCCCACAGTTGTATGGGTTTTATTTGACCCCGGGTCCAGTTCCACAGTCATGTGGATTTAATTTGACTCTGGACCCAGTTCCACAGCTATGTGGGTTTATTCGACCCTGGATCCAGTTCCACAGTTGTGTGGGTTTATTCGACCCTGGGTCCAGTTCCACAGTTGTGTGGGTTTATTCGACCCTGGGTCCAGTTCCACAGTTGTGTGGGCGTATTCGACTCTGGACCCAGTTCCACAGTTGTGTGGATTCAAAAAACATGATGTCGAAAGTATTTATTGCGTTGAACGTATAGCGCCGAGCAGGTGAGATTTACGCAAACCTAGTCGATATAAACCGAACATTCACATTACTTTCTAATTTATACCACGATACATTTAGATAATACCAAATCTTTTTCTCACGATCAGGTCCTGCAGTTGTGCAAAGAATTTTAGATAACTTTAGTGAAAATTAAACGGTTTATTCATGCAGGCGCTGTGGTCGAGTGGTCTAAGCTGCCGGTCACTGGTCTCGTCAATCCAAGGTTTATTGGTTCAAATCCTGGTGGCGACAGAGGTTTTTGGCCGAAGGTTTTTTCTCTGGTCCATTGGGAAAAAAGAAATCTAATTTTTGAAAAAAAATCAAGTAAACAAGAGAGGTCCACCGACCTTGAGACTTCGTCGTAACGAATCTCAAATTAGAAATTTTATTTGAAGGCGCAGGGAAGTTCGCAAACACTTTAGCTATCGGTTCACACCGCGCCTGCCTATATACCACAAACAGCTTCACCCCGAGAATACCCCGATTTTATCAATAACTGCGGCGTATATACTATAGCTATCAATCAAGTCGACGATAAATTGTCGAATTGGTATCTTATCCATTTAGTAGTCAGTTCGACTGGGTTGTGTTGATCAAGTCTAATTTTACACGTAACATTAGTTCGAGGTCAAAATCTTTTAAACTGTTTTAACTCGTCGAAAATTTAAGAAGGATTAACATCGTTGTGGCTATCATCTACACTACTGGTGCCTGTTTTTAGAATAAAGCGGTTTCCAGTATCTAGGTGCTATAACATGGCGGTCCCTCGAGGTACACGTTGTGGCAGATTTCATTTCCTTCAGAATGACGTATGAATTAAGCGAGGGACTGCACTACAGAGCTTATTGAAATTCAATCTAAACTTATATATATATATACGTTTCAAAAAAATTATCGCAACAATGCGGACCTCATAGGACCGCCACAAAATGGCGCCTAGAAACCGGAAACTGGTTTATTGAGTTGAAACGTCACAAAATCATTCGCTTGTTTTTTCTTCAATCGTATTCGTCGGTTTGTCTTTAACATATGGAAATTTGAAAGCATTTGATTAGAAAACCATCGTTTTAACGTCATTTTTTAATACAGTGTTAATAGTGGAATGCGCTCGTAACGTTGACAGTAGAATTTAAACGGCTACAAAGAAACCTTTTATTTTCTCACTACGCGCTATTATCAACACTATCGGATATAAACACGTCGCTCATGTCGTACACGCTTCACTTTTCATATTTCGTTGCCGTTGGGAAATAGATTTTTCACTCGATTGTCTCAATTTCACACAGAAGGCACTCGTTTCTTTTCTGCCAGTTTTCTCTGGAAAATCAGTCACGTTGTTGTTGGACTTGTGTTCAACGTAGACCCAGTTCCCAGTTCTCATCTGCGTAGGTTCGCAATCACTCGTCAAATTATTTTCATTCGATTATTATGAATGTGGAACTCGTTAAAGTTGCAGCCCGTCTAACTTCGATTTAGCCCCCCATTCAGTTTGAAGATTTGAATCGTGACTTTTCAACAGAAACGTTTGGGCCCGGTCCCACAGGTCCTACACTATAACTCACAGTTACTGATCCTGGGTTCTACCGTTCTCGACCGTGTTTTACGGTTCTGGACCCAGTTCTGCAGTTTTGATTCCAGCCCGATCCACAGTTCTGATTCCAGCCCGACAATTCTGATTCCTGTCCGACTAATTCCAGTCCGACAATTCTGATTCCAGCCTGACAGTTCTGATTTCAGTCCGACAATTCTGATTCCAGCCCGACAGTTCTGATTCCAGTCCGACAATTCTGATTCCAGCCCGACAGTTCTGATTCCAGCCCGACAGTTCTGATTCCAGCCCGACAGTTCTGATTCCAGCCCGACAGTTCTGATTCCAGTCCGACAGTTCTGATTCCAGTCCGACAGTTCTGATTCCAGCCCGACATTTCTGAGCTAAATTTAAATAGTTCATTTTCGATATTTTGACTCTTAATCTAATCTAATCAGATTTTTGCAGTCGAAAAGTCCAATATTCGAAATGAACTAATTTGTAAACGGATAGCTGCAGAATTCGTTGCTGATCAAGAATATGAAGTGGGTTGATAAAAATGATACTCGCCTCCAGTTATCCCGAACGAAAGACCGTCAGTGTTCGCTGTTTATTCGGCATATAGGAATTGTTTACTCTGGGTTACAAAAATACAAACTTCTTTCACTGTAAATAATCTATGACGTATGAAACCCGTAATGTATATTGGCCTATACCGGGTATTTATAGATAGATAGTTAGTTAGTTAGTTAGCGGCGCAGCTGTATGTAACTATTAGTACATCAAATTGAAGCGACCAATTGAAAATAGGATCGAAACCGTACACTTTGTACGAATCTAAACAAGAAAAATAACTTGGAAGTTTATTGACCCCTTGAAAAAGAGAACATATTTATTGTCGACAATAAACATTATATGGCCTGATATGAATTATATGATATTAAGGGTCCATAAAGTTATTTTGGATTTGAATATACCGATAATTGAATTGAATTGACCGGTAACCAGTCTAGCTCCGATACATTGATGACGTAGTGGACATCCGCTCGAAAACAATGATTATAATTTATCAAATATTTGGTCAGAGTTATTATTTTATTCTATCAAAAAATCTAAACGACGTTTCGATCTCGCTCTAGAGATCATATAGTCAGACGTGGGCTGGTTAGTATTTTTTGTAGCTGGAGTTGAATCGTAGAAAATATCCTGCATTTTGTGAAATAAATCATGTTTAAAACACGTTACCTCGCTTCATATCATGACGTTGACGTCGACTAGGCGTTGATTACTTAGAATGAAACGTGTTTGATGAATTTGTTTTTTTGTTGTTCGTGATTATTACCGCTTTTCGGATATTGCGTGATAGCGAAGGAAGGTTTTTATATGCTTTTGATTAAATCAAAGAAATAATTTTTTCGACATTTAGAATTAGTTAATCATTTAGAATGGGGGGTTGGCGGTGGTGACCTTGACCGAATAGTGTCGGCTGCGACGACGACTTCGTGGTTGGCCATGCAATTATATAATTTGTTTTTTTTTCTGCCGTCGCGCACGCAATCCCCTGACGGCAATTTCTTAAAGTGGTTTCATCTCAGGCCACCACGGATCTGCGTAAGATACCTGCTGGTTTCCACCGCCGTCGAGTTGGATTTTTTTTTTCGCGTCGAACAACGAAAAAGTCTGGCCCGTCATTTAAACAGCGATCGCGGAAAAATCCCTTATCGAAATTGGGAGTATGCGACGCTACTGTGGCAATCGAGGATTCCACTTTATTGGCGAGCGAGGACGTATAGCGCGGTTGTCGCTAGTAGTTACTCGGTAAATTGCTTCTGAATTTCGGTTAAAATCGAATGGAATTTTCTGCTCAACATTTCTTGATGAGAACTGGACCAATCACTTAGTAGAGAAATGAATTCAACCTATATTTGGTGGGCTCTTTGTTAATGTATGGATCCAGAGAGCCTATAAAATACATTTCAAAATTGTTGATAATTTGAAAACATTAAACTGAGTGTTTACCACTCCATCTGGCGGGATAACTGGTAGTTTTAAGTAGCTTTATAAACAGATGAACAATTTTACAGTATGATTAAGTCTTTTGAAAAGACATTATTAGCAGTAGCTGGTGACGCTTTTCGAATACCATTTTCAAGTATTGAAAATCTTTCTATGTCGTACCACCACGACAACCCCTAACCCCCCCCACGATGTTATCGAATCGAATGTCATTCGTAATCGCGTATTATGATGACGTCATAAGAGGAATAGAGCCGATAACCTCAACAGTTGATCACCCCGGCGGGCGATCACCCCAGCAGGCGATCACCCCAGCAGGCGATCACCCCAGCAGGCTCGTCATCCGTCGAACGGAATCGTGGTGGTATCGAAAGTAATGATTGATAGGAATAGTGAAATAGATTTGAGTGATATGACGTGATTAGCGGATGGTGATGGGATTCGAATCCGATAAACAGATAATCGTTCGTCGTCAATTCTCCTGCTGCGGCAGGCGACCTCGGGCACCTGCTGCGGCAGGCGACTACAGTTATTTAGCTATTAAATTGCATCTCGCGTGTTATTACTGTTTTCAGATGCTAATAGAATAAATCACGCGTACATACATTGTAATACGTGCCGTAATACATTGTAATATGTGCCGTAATACATTGTAATATACATTGAAATCGGACTGTTATATATCATTTATTATACATTGTAACACTATAATTCAATTAATTATTCACACTGTATTGCATTCACACTGTAACATACACTGAAATGCATCGTAAAATTCACATAAACATTGTAATATATGCTGTTATACACTGTAATACATCGTTATACGGTGGACGTGGTAGTTTAAAATGTCCGTGGTTGTACACTTTGATAAATTGTAATATACCGTCTTAAATGTGATACGATTTTGACCAATTTAATGTACGGTTTTATGTCAAACATTTCACCCCAAATTGGTTTAAAGGCCCGGATCCATCCCTATTGGAGTCTATCGGTAATTCACGTCACACAGGTTTGTCATGACTGCTGTTCCGAATACTACCGAGTTTTGATAGAGCTATAAGTTCCCTGTACATGCAGCAGCAGTAGCAGCAGCGACAAGCGACGTTTCTCCCACACTTTTTTTTCTCGGGTCGCTCTGTTTTTTCTACGTGCCGTTACGACCGTTATTTCGTGTTGTTGATAAGAAAGTACACAAAATAACGGTCAGTTCGGTCTACACACTCTCCGCGAGGGGATAATTAACTCTTGCTGCCATCGTCGTTTCGCTAGATAAATAGACCGATTCGTCCAACCAGTAAATTTGCATATCGTGCCTTGCATAACATCACGCGTCGACGCCAGTGTCTGTGTGTGTGTACTGTACAACTTTCACATCGCCCAGTTGAAAACTTTCCCTGTTTGTTTGCATCGTTTTGTCCGATTGAGCGGAGCTTCTGTGGTGAATATACAAAATTGTATAACCGACTGTGCCACTTTATTTGTCGAGGATCCACAAGGGGCGCTAGTCTAGCCGGATATGTTAACCAGATCGTCGACAGTGCTATTGTGGCAGTCGAGGATTCACTAGGGGCGCTAGTCTAGCCGGATATGTTAACCAGATCGTCGACAGTGCTACTGTGGCAGTCGAGGATCCACTAGGGGCGCTAGTGTAGCCGGATATGTTAACTAGATCACCGACAGTGCCACTTTATTTGTCGAGGAACCACAAGGGGCGCTAGTGTAGCCGGATATGTTAACTAGATCACCGACAGTGCCACTTTATTTGTCGAGGAACCACAAGGGGCGCTAGTGTAGCCGGATATGTTAACTAGATCGCTGATAGTGCTATTGTGGCAGTCGAGGATCCACTAGGGGCGCTAGTGTAGCCGGATATGTTAACTAGATCGCTGATAGTGCTATTGTGGCAGTCGAGGATCCACTAGGGGCGCTAGTGTAGCCGGATATGTTAACTAGATCACCGACAGTGCTACTGTGGCAGTCGAGGATCCACTAGGGGCGCTAGTGTAGCCGGATATGTTAACTAGATCGCCGACAGTGCTACTGTGGCAGTCGAGGATCCACTAGGGGCGCTAGTGTAGCCGGATATGTTAACCAGATCGTCGACAGTGCTACTGTGGCAGTCGAGGATCCACTAGGGGTGCTAGTCTAGCCGGATATGTTAACTAGATCGCTGATAGTGCTATTGTGGCAGTCGAGGATCCACTAGGGGCGCTAGTGTAGCCGGATATGTTAACTAGATCGCCGACAGTGCTACTGTGGCAGTCGAGGATCCACTAGGGGCGCTAGTGTAGCCGGATATGTTAACTAGATCGCCGACAGTGCTACTGTGGCAGTCGAGGATCCACTAGGGGCGCTAGTCTAGCCGGATATGTTAACCAGATCGTCGACAGTGCTACTGTGGCAGTCGAGGATCCACTAGGGGCGCTAGTCTAGCCGGATATGTTAACCAGATCGTCGACAGTGCTACTGTGGCAGTCGAGGATCCACTAGGGGCGCTAGTCTAGCCGGATATGTTAACCAGATCGTCGACAGTGCTACTGTGGCAGTCGAGGATCCACTAGGGGCACTAGTCTAGCCGGATATGTTAACCGGATCGTCGACAGTGCTACTGTGGCAGTCGAGGATCCACTAGGGGCGCTAGTCTAGCCGGATATGTTAACCAGATCGTCGACAGTGCTACTGTGGCAGTCGAGGATCCGCTAGGGGCGCTAGTGTAGCCAGATATGTTAACTAGATCACCGACAGTGCTACTGTGGCAGTCGAGGATCCACTAGGGGCGCTAGTCTAGCCGGATATGTTAACCAGATCGTCGACAGTGCTACTGTGGCAGTCGAGGATCCACTAGGGGCGCTAGTCTAGCCGGATATGTTAACCAGATCGTCGACAGTGCTACTGTGGCAGTCGAGGATCCACTAGGGGCACTAGTCTAGCCGGATATGTTAACCGGATCGTCGACAGTGCTACTGTGGCAGTCGAGGATCCACTAGGGGCGCTAGTCTAGCCGGATATGTTAACCAGATCGTCGACAGTGCTACTGTGGCAGTCGAGGATCCACTAGGGGCACTAGTCTAGCCGGATATGTTAACCGGATCGTCGACAGTGCTACTGTGGCAGTCGAGGATCCACTAGGGGCGCTAGTCTAGCCGGATATGTTAACCAGATCGTCGACAGTGCTACTGTGGCAGTCGAGGATCCACTAGGGGCACTAGTCTAGCCGGATATGTTAACCAGATCGTCGACAGTGCTACTGTGGCAGTCGAGGATCCACTAGGGGCGCTAGTCTAGCCGGATATGTTAACCGGATCGTCGACAGTGCTACTGTGGCAGTCGAGGATCCACTAGGGGCGCTAGTCTAGCCGGATATGTTAACCAGATCGTCGACAGTGCTACTGTGGCAGTCGAGGATCCACTAGGGGCACTAGTCTAGCCGGATATGTTAACCAGATCGTCGACAGTGCTACTGTGGTAGTCGAGGATCCACTAGGGGCGCTAGTGTAGCCGGATATGTTAACTAGATCGCTGATAGTGCTATTGTGGCAGTCGAGGATCCACTAGGGGCGCTAGTGTAGCCGGATATGTTAACTAGATCGCCGGCAGTGCTACTGTGGCAGTCGAGGATCCACTAGGGGCGCTAGTGTAGCCGGATATGTTAACTAGATCGCTGATAGTGCTATTGTGGCAGTCGAGGATCCACTAGGGGCGCTAGTGTAGCCGGATATGTGAACTAGATCGCCGACAGTGCTATTGTGGCAGTCGAGGATCCACTATGGGGGCTAGTGTAGCCGGATATGTTAACTAGATCGCCGACAGTGCTACTGTGGCAGTCGAGGATCCACTAGGGGCGCTAGTGTAGCCGGATATGTTAACTAGATCGCCGACAGTGCTACTGTGGCAGTCGAGGGTCCGCTAGGGGCGCTAGTGTGGCCAGTTATGCTAGCTAGATCGCCGACACTGCTACCGCGCGTCAAGCATCCACTCAAGAGGAGCTAGCTATAAAGTTGCCGGATGCTAGATACCCGACAGTGCTACTCTGGCAGTCGAGGAGCCACACTAGACAGTGTATAGATTCGGTCGGGTCTGTTGTACTTATGCAAGTCATGTGCATATCCAATACCGCTAGGAGTAATGAGAGCTGACCACTGTCCGAACTGACCAGCGAACCGAACCCCTCTTGGGGGCAGACATTGCGCTTCAATGCGAATATCTATCGAAAAACGTCTCCTGCAATGGTCGATACGGCGGCTCTTGTGACGTCATCGGTTTTTGCATACTTTATATACATAAATTGACCCGAGAGCGCTTTCAACGAGTCGATACTTAACAGTCGCGAATCGAAATGTCCTCTCAGATCTACCATGAATATGTTGGCAATCGAAACGTCCTCTCAGGTCTACCGTCGATCCGAGTTCCTTTCAACCGGAATTTCCAATCATCGGTAGCCACAAACCTTCAAAAGATCGCGCGCATCGATGAAATGTAATTATCGTCACCGCATCGATTGAGACGCTTTGATGTTGATGTTATTTCAATTTAAGAATCACAGCTGTTTATTGATACCTCCACCAACACGTGTGGCAATTTAATTCAATTAATATTTATTGACGCTTTGGGTTACAATATAAATCAACAATACAAATCATTAAACTGTTACTTACAAGGCAACAAACGAACAAACCGTAATAAACTCCTAGAACATTGACAAATTGACTGGGCTAGCTCCAGCATTTGCTGAGAGACCCTTATATCACAAACGGCAGGAAAATAAGCAACAACAAAAAAAGCAGCGTCGCTGATAGCGCAGTAAATATGCACCGGTATGTACTGCACATATGATTTTCCAGTCTTAGGGGAATATTACTGGTTGCCCGCCCCGTACAACCATGGACTCGATTCGTTTAGGGTCCATGATACAACCCGCAACTACAGACTCCCCGACTCCTCATTTCTCTTCGCGCAGAACACCCCTCTCTCTACCCGGACTGTCTACTCGGACTGTCTACCCGGACTGTCTACCCGGACTGTCTACCCGGACTGTCTACCCGGACTCTCTACCCGGACTCTCCACCCGGACTCTTCACCCGGACTCTACACCGGACTCTCCACCCGAACTCTCTACCCGGACTCAACACTCGGACTCTCTACCCGGACTCTATTCCGAATTCTCTACCCGGACTCTACACCGAATTCTCTACCCGGACTCTACACCGGACTCTCCACCCGGACTCTACACCCGGGCTCTCCACCCGAACTCTCCACCCGGACTCTCTACCCGGACTCTACACCGGACTCCCTACCCGGACTCTACACCGGACTCTCTACCCGGACTCTCCACCCGGACTCTCTACCCGGACTCTCCACCCGGACTCTCTACCCGGACTCTACACCGGACTCTCTACCCGGACTCTACACCGGACTCTCCACCCGGACTCTCCACCCGGACTCTACACCCGGGCTCTCCACCCGAACTCTCCACCCGGACTCTACACCCGGGCTCTCCACCCGGACTCTCCACCCGGACTCTACATCCTCGATCTACCGCGAAATGGTGATTTTTCCTATTTTTTCCCGTCGCTCGATCGAATCGACTGAGTACAAGCGGCAGTGATTCTCGTATTACGCGCGGAACAACTAGAAAAACAGCGCGTTTTTCTGAACGTTCACCGGCGCTGTATAATGTTCTACACAACTAACTCATCATCTACGCGCCATAAAAACGGACCTCCTAGTTATATAAACCAATCTACAACGACTTGACACCTGCGTTATACCACTGGGCTACACGTAACTACACTAAAACTGTATTAGCTAATTTTTATTTCAAGAAATTCGAGTCGAGCTTTGGCTCAACGGCGAATCAGACGAACGTTAACGCCGTCGATCTATCTCTTAAGCCACTCTAAACTGACCATTTTAAAGAGAGTGGTGTGGTGTAGACCAGTGAGAGATACTGACTGTGACTCAGGCAGCAGCAGGCAGCACCAGTTCCTCTCGATATATACGGATAGCGGCTGATGATATTTCGAAGATGTTGCTCGATGCAATGTCGTCGATACACACATCACTTTAGTTTTATTTGCATTGATAGTCACAGTATGTTTGTATACTGGTAATATTGAGATTAACCCTTTACGCTTCGAGTGACGTCTCCATCGATTCGAGCGGCGTTTATTCGTTGCAGCTGCAGCAACAACAGCTGTAATGAGCTGCCGCCGCTGCATCTTCCCTTCTCGCCTGATGGTTAATGCCAAGGTTGAAAAACCGTATTCAATTCATATCTCTTTGAATATCGGTACAACCCGCGCTATCGGAAGACTCTCAGTAATCTCGAGCTCACCATATACACTCACTGACCAGACATTTATTCGATATTTATTGGGCCAACTGGATACGGGGTTAAGAAGTCCAAGCCCGTTGCCAGGATTTTGAAAGGGGCGTTCTCATATTATAAAAAGGGCACTTTTGCATGTTTTGCATCCCAGGAAAGCGAGCACCATATATGCTAAAAATACAGGATTCAGGCTAGGTGCGACAGCTGGCAGCTGAGTCGCCGGTGAGATGCCGTGGCCTACACTGAACATCTCAAGTGGTGCCGGTCTCTGAACCGGTTACATAGGCTAAGAATTACCAAAATCACGAAGGGCACTTTCTAAAAAAAGGGCGTTCGTTCGAACAGGCGAACCCCCTGGTTACGGGCTTGCAGGTGTCATCGATGAATGGTGCGACATCCTGTCAGGACATGATCAAAACTGCGATATGTAAATAACATATTCGAACTATGATGACATCATTTACCTCCGTTTTAGTTAAGGTCACGTAATTGAAAAATCCGGCTCCACAGTAAAACTCGACTCGTGGTCAACTCATCGAAAATGAACCAGTTTTCGATCAGTGTTTTAGCCTGAAACTCGCGCGCGACTCGCCGTTAATTTCCGTGATTCTCTTTGTGATAATCTTTAGTACGAACAATTCGAAACGAATGAACCCGGTCTGATTTGCAGAAGACAAACGGCGGTAAATAAAGCGCTATTTACTGACAGGATTCGGCTGCAAATTAGTAGTTTATCTATCATCACGCCGCTCCTCAGTGCCGAGCTGCAAACTCCGCGCCAACCTGAAACGATGTTATGTTTTCTGGTTTGATCTACTGTTATTAACGTGATGCTGTGTGGTAATAATTAATGGAACCCGCTTCTGTCTTATAGAGTCTCAAAGTCACTGCTGATTGGTGGAAAATTACGTCGTTTGATGTAAATGTAAATCGATTTGTAGCTCGTCGATTTTCTGTTTTTTTCGATCGACCTTTGAAGTAGTTCTCGAGTTGGTAGGGCATGGAATACGGCCCTTAATCGCGAGATACGACACAGGCAAGGTGACGAAAACCGGAGCGAATATCAACCACGCTCATTCTAACCACCAATTGATATCGAAAATCCCATACTCTGAAAATAAAAACCAGTCCAGTTTCCTTAAATTAATGATTTATTTCATCATATCTGTTTAATGTTGTATCTACCCTAGCCGCCAGCCCCCCCCCAAAAAAAACTGGAAAATAGTCCGATGAGATTTCCTTTTAGGTATTAATAATCCATTTGCGACGCAGTCATCTTCCGGAAAACTGAGGTTACAACATAATCGTGGCACCAGTAAGCGCTCAACAACTTAATTAAAAAAATTCACGAGTATACTGTGAGAACCATTGTCAGACGGGTTACAGACACAATGACTGACAAACTTAGTACCCGACGACATGTTTGAGTGACACAAATAGATTATTAATGAGAATTGTCTACAGCTAATTACTGTGAATAGTTTGACATATCGATCATGATTTAAGTACATATTCATATCCACATTTCATATTGTTAAACCTGTGTCGTATTAAGTAATCCATCTTCAAATAAATAAATACCTAATTCAGCGCGTTCTGTGGCGAAATGTTGTGAATGTGTTGATTGAAATCAACCGCGGAACGAGTTTCTGAAAGCTTTTATTTTAATTTTCTTTTTCTAAATATATATATATATATATATATATATATATATATATATATATATATATATATATATATATATATATATATATATATATATATATCGAAGCAGTATATCGAAGCTTCTTCCCCAGTCTCTCTTTCTTTGGGAAAAAGAAAGAGAGACTAGGGAAGAAGCTTCGATCAAGAAACTCTGTCGCCACCGGGGTTTGAACCCATTGACGAGACCAGCGACCGGCGGCTTAAACCATGCGGCCATCTCCCAATAAGGAACAAGTACTTGTTCCTTATTCTCAATAAGTAACGAAAATTGAACCGGTAAAGACGAAAATCTGAATAAGGAACAAGAACAAGTTACTTGTTCCTTATTGGGAGATGAATTCTCAATATTTGTAAGCACGCTTATCTGTGTATGTACAAGACCTGGGTTTAGTTCCCGGTAAGTTATGTGCGTATCATTTCACGTCTTAATCGGTAACGGAACTAGGCCTTAACGAGGCCGCGCTCAGTAACAACCCGGAGTTGTGTCGGCGTTTAGAATCTTGAAAATCGCTCGTCGTGTACGGATCTTGATACTAGCTTTACGATTGACCGCACGGTTCGACGCACCCAGAGAAATGTACGATGGTTTATTGGCCGTGGCCACGCCCTTCTCGTCGCCTGGTATTTCTAGGAGCGATGTATGGATCGCGCCTATTCTGTATAGAACACACAATAGTCACGACCAGAGTGTGAGCGTTTTTTCTACTGCTGGCTGTAGTGAATCCATCTCTCTCTCACTCGTTCGTAGACGATATCGATTTGAGATCTCTGCGCATATCTACGGAAATCCATGATATCTAATATGGCTGCTATATGGCGTATAGTCACCGCGAAAAGTTAAATGCTAATATCTGTATGTGAAAACCACGGTATCGACGGGGGGGGGGGGGGGGTTGGGTTAGCCCAGAAATTTAATACTTTGCAATTAATTGTCGGTTTGTATAGTGAGCACAAATAAATGTAGAAATGTTGTTTATTTGAAGCCGTGAAAACACGCCGGATTGGGGTAACACGCGTGAATGGAAGATGGCCACGGAAAAATTGATTAATTCCTGAATTAGTTTAGGTAAATCATTTCGCGTGGAATTCATTAACGCGAATGACTCATCTACTAAGATACTTCCCAAACAGGAGTCAAACTTCAAGTCGAGCTCTGTTCTAGTCCTTGAGCTATGCAGCCTGCTAGATGTAACCTGTCGCTATTGCTGCAGATGATGTGCTGAAATGTACCTGTTTACGACTGACGCCGTAGATCGCTCCAGTTCACGCAGATAGCTATCAGAGTTGGGTAAAGTCTTGTTACCGGTGAAGATAAGACCGATGATAATATGAGCAATTTGTAAAATGGCATTTCGAACGTATAAACATGTTTAAAGTGCATCTTCCGCGAAATACTATCGAAACAGCGATATTTTCACTGGTTTGCTATCAGCTGTAGATTGCCTGCGTAAAAATAGGACAATTCAATCAAAGTTCATTTCATATCTTATCAAATTTGATATAGATTTTTAGATATTTGGCAAGTCATGCCTCGGGATAAACTCACATTGATCTTCAGGTTTATTGTTCCTTATTCGTGGAATCTGAGGAATTATGGATAGATTTTCGAATAAATCTAAGAAGAAATTCTTCGTCGGACCACTCTAAGCGAATGTAGTGTATCTTTGCTTCAGTCGAACGCAGAGCCCTTATTGGTGAATGCGATAAGTCAACCCAGTTTCGTAACTACGACCTGAGCGCCCCCTGGTGAAGTCTTGGTATCCAGTGAGGACGCCTTCTAGGTCGATAAGTGATCAGTTTGATCATGTGAGGCATTGTTTAAGGTTGACATTAAAACTTTGTTCCTCGTGATAAACATATGAGGGCGGCGTATCGGGGGTTGACAGTGGAACCTCGTTACAGGAGGTCAATACACAGAATGGTGATATAAATTGCGCAATAAATGACAGTAAAATAATGAATAATGAATTCCAAAAATAAGTAATAATTAATACATGGTAATTCAATAAATGCTACACCGAAATTCAGTTTTAATAAATCATATTCAATATCACGTTTTGATAAACAGTCGACACGAGCATCTCCGCCATACGCAGCAGTCTACGAGCAGGCTAATGACGTCACGCCTATGATCTAAGCGCCCCCTGGGATCGGTAAACGAACTATCGCAGTGTCAGACCGTATACGCGCTGTATCTGGTTTCAAAGCGAGTCGATCGATAATTGAAACGCAGTATAAACCCGTGTGTATAGTGTGATTAATGTATTCGTATATTATTCTCACTAGCCGGAAGTGATCCATCTTACAAGCGAAAATACGACTTTACAGTTCATTCACTGTGACGTCACACACTCTCTCCCTCACACGCGATTATTGCGAAATATTGTACAATTTTCATTTAGTTTGGTTCCGTATCCCGACTGTGTTGAGACAACCACGCTGCTGACCTAAGTGAATAGTTCCTCACTCGCGGAAAAGAATCCATTCTAACGGCGGCCTCCGGTTACAAAGATTCCAATATTTGCGATAACTCTTACTGTAACAATATTCCATAAATCTAATTCACAATAGATTCTCATCTTTGTCTTTGGAATCTTTGTTCTGGTCTACTCTATTCTTTTTCGCTGCCTGCGTGCTTGCAGTAGCGTTTTTTCGGTTTTTGCTTGGCCCTCGTGAGAAAAACGTCATATTGTTTGCTTGTAATTATGTATCGAAAATCCTTATTCCATGTTTTTCGTACGTAATGAATTTGTGAGCAACTGCAGCGCCCCCTGGTTCAGTTTTTTATAACGTGGTATCGGGGTCGGTCGATCAGTGATTGAATTCTAACTCACAGGCGCCAGCGCGCATCTGTTCCAGCGCGCACCTGTTCTAGCGTTTTCGTGCTATTCAGAGATGTACCAAATTGAAAGGTTACGTCGGTTGCGCAATATCTGTTTACTATACCGATATTTCTAATTAGGCGGTAGCGCACAATATGTAGCTAGTATAAACACATGAGTTTGAAGTTCACCTTCGGCCCCGGTCCCCTACAGTTGCTCCTACCTACGAGCAATATTATCTGTTCAGATAATTGCTTGTAGCTCCTACCGTGAATATGTCCTAGTTCATCAAGTATATAGAGGGGTAAAACACAGAATTGTCGACAGATTCCCAGATGAAGAAACATTCGTTAGAGTAAAATGCCGATATTTTATCGATAACTGGAAATTGATTGAATATTCTGTGCCGTCAAAAATCGGTAGAAATAAAAACTAATGGGCCTTATACATGCCTAACGAGAAATCTAACTTGACGCCTTGAACAATAACACATTTATTGCTTAATATCGTCGACGATAAATCATATAGTCCTATTATGAATTATATGATATCAAGGACCAATAAAGTTATTTGAATATATTTGAATTGGATTGACCGGCAACCAGTCCAGCAACGAAATATCGATGACGTAGTGTACGTCCTCTCAAAGATGATTGAAAAATTTATCGGAAATGAAATAAGACATATGGAATATAGTAAACATCATAATTCACAACGATTTGAAATGCCAATATTGATGACGTATACTCACACAGAGCCCCTAATGAATTATGCAAAGTAGTTTACATAATAAACATAATTGTAACGGTTTTTACGGTTTCCGGGTTCCAGTTCTTGACCCGTCGCGCATTGTGACGGCTGATATACGATGATTTGAAAGTAGAAAAGTTGAAGTTGTGTTCAATCGGTGCAGAACAGTTGCGTTAAAATCTCCGGGCAAACACGTACACGTCTCTACCTGACGAGCGAAACATCAGTAACGAGGATGTTAACATCCTCCGTTAAACACCGGTTTATACTCGATCCATTAGAAATGTATGCATTGATACACCGACCCGAGTGGTAAGATAAGATAAGATAAGATAAGATAAGTAGCACACGTTATCACACCTCGATAGTTCTGCGATTGTCTGCACGTTCGACTGTGGCAATCGGGGATTCCGCCTGGTGTCGCCGGTGTGCATTCAGACAACGATGGTAGATGTCTTCTCAGATTCAAGTTAAAAGTCTTTTCATAATTTTCATAAATTCTTCGAATAGGGACACATTTTCATGGACTCGCGGCAACTGATCGACCACGATTCTGGTTCTGTTTTTTTATTCAGGTTTTTCAGGAAACTCTTTACTCTTGTGACGTATTGGGGCATATTGTGACGTATTGGGGGCATATTGTGACGTTTTGTGACATATTGGGGGCATATTGTGACGTATTTCGACGTATTGGGGGCATTTTGTGACGTATTCCGACGTATTGGGGGCATATTGTGACGTATTTCGACGTATTGGGGGCATATTGTGACGTATTTCGACGTATTGGGGGCATATTGTGACGTATTTCGGCGTATTGGAGGCATATTGTGACGTATTTCGACGTATTGGGGGCATATTGTGACGTTTTGTGACGAAGGCTGCTCGAATATCGATGAATAATAACCCTACAATTATGTAAAGTAAAACTGATTGAATCACGCGTTTGGTGAAATTCGATGATGCTCATTTAAAATATTCGTGTATCAATGATATCCAATGTTTTGTTACGGAAGCGGTGCTGTAACACGTGTCACGTGTTCAGGGTAAACGCGGTGGAAGTCGAAATACCTTGAACGAGGAGAAGGTAAAACCGTTCCCGAATTCTTTGTTGATTACAGTAAACCTCGACTGGCAAACTTAGACCGCGATTAGAGGCTTAAGCTACGAGTAATTATTTCTCATAGGTTACAGTGTTGGTGTAGGGTAGGGAGAGGGAGAGAGGGAGAGAGAGATAGCGCACTGTCACTGCAACCGTGTGGAACATGATTTACATCACCGCGCTTCAATTACAACTAAAACCATTAAAACTGATTTGTGCAGAGTTTATTGCGTCTGTTTTTCAGTTTAATTAGGAGAATGAGATTTGTATCAAACCGCAGTGAATATCGCGTAAGCAGTATCAGGTCTCTACCGCGCAGTATCAGGTCTCTACCGTACAGTATCAGGTCTCTACCGTACAGTACCAGGTCTCTACCGTACAGTACCAGGTCTCTACCGTACAGTACCAGGTCTCTACCGTACAGTACCAGGTCTCTACCGTACAGTATCAGGTCTCTACCGTACAGTACCAGGTCTCTACCGTACAGTACCAGGTCTCTACCGTACAGTACCAGGTCTCTACCGCGCAGTATCAGGTCTCTACCGTACAGTATCAGGTCTCTACCGTACAGTATCAGGTCTCTACCGTACAGTACCAGGTCTCTACCGTACAGTACCAGGTCTCTACCGTACAGTATCAGGTCTCTACCGTACAGTACTAGGTCTCTACCGTACAGTACCAGGTCTCAACCGTGCAGTATTAGGCCTTTACCGTGCAGTGCACGTTAAAACTGCAGAGAATTATATTTTGGGAAATGTTTACATGACATTCACAAATTATTCCATTTCACATTTATGCGTACGAGTATGTTATTATACGAATGATTGATATTCTGCGCAGTATGCTGATTATCTAAAGCGACTGCGAACACGTGGACGCGCAGTTACACCGATACAAGATAGAAAAATGAATAATAAAAATGTTCAATCAACTCACAACCTCCAGGAAGAACTACACGGAAAATAGTATATAATACAAGACTTTCGGAACATTGAGCCAAACATAACAAACCTCAGCAGTGAAATCGCAGCGGCCCGGGTTATAATACATCAGATAGTTACTAATGTTTTATGTGGATCAGAAGAATAACAAACCGGGCTCCTACAAACGTATCGTCTCAAATATTCGGTGAGCGCGTTGAGAGAGAGAGAGAGAGAAGGGGGGATTATATATCTCTCTCCTAGACCTACGCAATCTCTATATCGTCCGCCAGTGTGTATGGACGGCCATTCCCCCCCAAAAAATCAGCTTTTCGTCTAAGATTTGTCAATACTTATATAAAAACTTATAGTCTACCGCTAAAAGTAATGTCGGCTATTTGTCTATTGGTATTTGATAAGTACAAGCTACCAAAGTTTTGTTGTGTACCATTATATGATTTGATATACGACTCAAGTGTCTGCTGTAGTGAGTGGTGGTCACGTGGCTATGTATGCTGTAGTGAGTGGTGGTCACGTGGCTATGTCTGCTGTAGTGAGTGGTGGTCATCAGTTAATTTGTATCGATTGTTATTTATTTACTCTATTTACAATTCAATCTGCGACGTTAATTATAAGACTGACCACTGATTACTCATCCTATTGACTGATACAGCACGAGCCTCTGTAGCCGTAGTCTGCATCTACCTCCCTGCATCTTTCTCCCCTCATCCTCATCGCTTCTCTCGTCCTGCAGCTCCCTCCCCGTATCCGCTACCAGCTTCTTCATCACTCCCTGCCCATTTCAGCATCACCTTTACTTCTTAAGATCCAGTGACCAGTAACCCATATTTTAATCGAATTAGCATGATTATCATAATCATGAAAATTATGTTAATAATTATTATTACTTGTGTTCAGTTCACCAAAATTATAGGTCATATATGTTAAAAAAACAACTGCTAGTACTGATAGGTGATTTGATGAGGTACGAGCCAATATGTGAAACATTCGGTGGCAAGTGAAATCCTCTGTCCGTCTAATAGGCATATCCACGACGACATACGTTCAGTACTGTAAGCCGCTCGACGTCGACGTAAATTCATTATGTGAGGAAATCCCGTGTTAAACCTGACCGTATCAATCTGGTCAAACCCCGTAATCACATTTCAGTCGTACTATTCATTCTGTCGTCTCTCCCAGCGGAGTAGTTGCGTGTTAGCGGTTAGAGCGCTCAGCTCCCGGATACCGGGTCGTGGGGGTTCGGCGTGGTGTGGGTCGGAGTGGTTAGAGCGCTCAGTTCCCGGATACCGGGTCGTGGGTTCGGTGTGGCGGGTCGGAGCGGTTAGAGCGCTCAGCTCCCGGATACCAGGTCGTGGGTTCGGTGTGGTGTGGGTCGGAGCGGTTAGAGCGCTCAGTTCCCGGATACCTTGTCGTGGGTTCGGTGTGGTGTAGGTCGGAGCGGTTAGAGCGCTCAGTTCCCGGATACCGGGTCGTGGGTTCGGTGTGGTGTGGGTCGGAGCGGTTAGAGCGCTCAGTTCCCGGATACCGGGTCGTGGGTTCGAACTCCGTATATTACTGTATCATATCGGTTTTATCACCTCTCTACAGAGAGCAGGGGCATGTTGTGACCATGTCGACCAATAGAAAGGGCATATATTCTTAATTTAGGGCGGAAAGGCATACCAGCAAAATTTTTGAAATTTTACTATCATTTGAGAGCTTTCTGAGCATCTCTGAAAGGCATTTAGAAGTCAAGAAACATAGGTTATATATTAAGGAAAAATATCTATTGTGTATCTCAGGTGGTTACAACGGCAAATTTTGATACGGAGAAAAAATAAAAAGGCACTTTGAAATTCCGACCGTGTCGGGCGACACGGTCGACACGGTCTAAATCCGCCCCTGGCAATTGGCATCTGGTCCGATTGCTGATTCTTTAAGATCGCATGAATAGGATTCTAGAGTTGTATTGATATCATTTATACTATATCATCATCTACTGTTATTGATTAATCAAACTTCAGTTGTTAATCGTTTCTTGTTTTTTAAAGCTCTTCACAACATTTCTTCATTCAACCTTCAGATCACCGCTGTCTCCTTACGTTACGTTACCAGCACGTTCTCTTCTTTCTAAGGCAGAATTCTTCAAGTCAATCTTACGCGTGAGATAATGAAGGCAGAGGTTTTAAAATCCCAACACCGACAACTTAAATCCTAATCTCGAATAATACCCAGCCATATGTAAAAAACATCCGGTCTATTGATGCTTGCAAATGTAATCTTAAAACTTCCAAATTAATAATATTTCGAAGTGCAAATACGCCCCCTGGCGATGGAAAATTATTAAAGGAAAATGTAAATTCTTAGTCAATTGAAATCAAACTTTGATGACTTTTTCTTTAACGTTCAATCGGAAAATACTAAGTGTGTTGCTGAATGATGCGGCATACTTCAAATATGATATTCAAATACTTGACTGTTTCAACCCTGACAGTAGCGCGATACAGACGCCACCGCTGAGTGTAGCGATCCGCTTTCAAACATTAAACATTCAATAAAGTAGATACTGCTGGTGATGTGTTTCGAGAGATTGTTGACGTGGCGCCCGCGAATGTACGATATGTTTTTTTTTTAAACCACTTGTAGTTTGAAGCTACGGGGCTTTCATGATAATATCGATTTAGTTCGACCTTGGACCCAGTTCCCGAGTTTTACGAGTAAAATTCGACATTGAATACATATAATGTCAAGGTTGTGATGTATGTTTATTTTCAACTCAGTTCTCTGTTGCATTTGAGACCTCGGTTTAATCCACGGTTATCACAATGGCGGACGGTTCAGCGCGGCCAAATCTACCATAGTCGTGAAAAGTCCATCAAAAATATGTTTTTATTCAGTAACACAATGCACGTTGATTAGCATATTATGAATAGCATTGATGACGCAATTTCCACGACCAAATCTGCTTTGTACGGGCACCTGTCCTATTTGAAATTTATAATTTTTCAATAATTGCTGAATTCTAATTAAATTCAGTCGCTCACGGTAAATGTTTTATTCGTTAATGCATCGCGTTCTAAACCTCCTTATAAACAATATTCTAATAAAACGCGGTGGGTTTGACCTTTTCAAATATAATCTTCGTTGTTAAAACGATATAATGAAACGGCGCGTTCGAGATGCTGTTCGAAGGTCATGTGATTACCGATGACAACGATCCTGCTCATTTCTAGTGACAACAGCTATCCCGAATTATTGTGAAACCAGGCCCTATACGGTTACCTGTCTACATGGCTCGCAATACTCGACGTTTAAGCACACCGCCGGGAATCGTAGAGAGAATATCGTGTTATTCGCTTGTACCCCGAGAGAACCTGATGCAATTGAGAATCGTCTGGCTCGGCGTCGAGCGAGGAGTGTAAATGCTTTGTTTATGCAGATGACAAGAACGCCGTATCTGAGTTGATGATCCCACTGCAATGTGCGCCGTGCCTGTTTAATAGATACTTACGTAGTCATATCGTCTGCGCGGGATCATCCGTCAACATTCATATGTACATTTATTCCTGTACTGGGACGACTGCAGTTGTGGCGCCCTCTTTTATCGTTAGCAAGCTCTAATTCTGGGCCGTGTTGCTCAGATGTGTGAGAACTTTGTTTCGGATAATCGTCTTATCGCCATTACCTTCACACTATACTAGGTATGTTTGAGTCAGGAGATGTGATTGGTTGAATTGCGCTATATTCTAATGTATTAATTCGATTTTAATAAATTCTGTCTCATTTAACGCTGAATTTTTTGGTCACTATTTCTTCAGCAGCTGTTATCGAATGCTCGCTTAAATGATGATATCAACATTTCATTTACGAAATAACCTACAATAAGTGATATGATAGGCCCATATTGTGTCATGGTATGGAATAATTTTCTGCACATTTCTTTCTGGTATTTTTACGTATGGTAAATTCTTACCTCTGGCATCATAACCGCTCCTGTACCGATCGTCCTGAGAGGTACAGGCTCTAGGATTTAGTGTGAGGGGTTCATTTTTGCGAAGGTCGAACTGCCACTTTTCTTGATACTAAGAGGGAGGGGTTTAGGGCGTCTGGAAAATCTTGGAAAAAGGCAAGTAGATGAGTTTTCAAAGGTTTCGAACAATCAAGAGGTCCGATCCCTTTGACATTTAGAGAATATTTGGGAGTCTTTATTTTATTTTGGGAGGCTATAAACTGCCCCAGGTTACAATCTTTACACCGCCGGGCAATGTGTGGATCTTATTCGGTATCTAACTGTATCATCGAATAGAATATTTTGGGAAGCGCTACCCTCCTGCTGGTGATGCAGTATCGGCTGCCCCACTCAGACCTGTATACGCATCAGCTCGTGATAAGTCGATAATGCATGCTGTTCTCGGGCGGGACACATCGTGTCGACACGAATGATAAAGTTGCCCCCGAGGAACTTATACTGAATCTGAGAATCACCCCGAGGATAATCAATACGCTATTAGACAGCCGTACTAATTCAGAGACAAGTGCTACACAAACCGACCATGAG
This sequence comes from Tubulanus polymorphus, assembly GCF_964204645.1. Classification (NCBI taxonomy): domain Eukaryota; kingdom Metazoa; phylum Nemertea; class Palaeonemertea; order Tubulaniformes; family Tubulanidae; genus Tubulanus; species Tubulanus polymorphus. Next base: position 1,449,052 of record NC_134032.1, read on the forward strand.
CCGCGAACCATGCGAGCCATGTGCTACGGTACCCAGAAAGCGTCGCTGATGTTTCTAACATAATCATCTAGCCATAAGCCATCCACGAGCCACGGGCCACGAGCCATCTTTTCGTCTGAAAATGAGGTTTTTGTTTTTAAATGGTCTAGTTTAAGGATAACAATTCAGGAATTTTCTACGAAACGGAATTCAGAGACAGTTTGTTGTCGATGTCAGAAGGGATTCTATAGACCTTAAACCTCCGCGGGCCAGTCAATTTGACCAGGTGTCGCTAGTGTACAGTACGACATCAACGTTAGATTTCTTCCTTAGCTCAATTAGAATTCACAATTTCCAAAATCGTGTGTATGACGTACACAACTCGTGTCATGAACTCTTAAGGTGAAACTGAGTTTATCTAGATTCCCTGATAAGCCCAACTATTGGATTAGAAACCGAAAACTAGCATCAAAGTTATTGGTAATGAACTAATCCGATTGCTGGTGCCGGTACCCCATTCGGTGTGACGTCATCAGACATTGGCGGCCTTATTTTCTTCTGAAAGTCTGTATACGGACTACTTCGATTCTATAAATGGCCTATGGATTTTATGTCGCTTCGACAAGTGCGCGCTGTGTTTACACACATACAGTGACGCGTTTATTGGAAACATCAGAGAGAAAGTCTTCCTTCTTCTCCGCGTGCCTTCCACAAATCGATTATTCCTCCCTCGCTCTCTCTCTCCGCGCTGTGTACGTCGATCGTCTCGCTCCCCGGGGGCTCAGCCGAGAAAATTTCAAGCGAAAATCATCGGTCGTTATCGCGACCGGCGTACGGCCGCGATAGTGTCGTAAATAAGAATAAACAGTCGTAATCGGGTCTGGTTTTTATTGCCGACTGCGACGTGCGTCGTATTGCCTGTTTTATGGCGCACTGATTCTGAAGAATGCGATGCGCATGGCGCGACGTCGTCGCTGCCGTTCGCGTCGCGGTGGTGACTTACATTCCACGGCGAGTTTTATGCGGTTCACAAGTGAACACGGATGTCATGGTGAGGGTTCAGTAATCACCGCGGTTGAGCGGAAACACGTCGTAAAAACCCAATGCCGACAATCCGAATATCGTAATTTTTCATAACGTCATTCCATAAGAAGGATCCTACTGGTGGGATCCACTGGGATTAACCTCAATCTCGATAACATTTAAATATCGGAAACTATTTAATTCATAAATGCGATGAAGCTTTTATTGGGGTTAATATCGTCATAATGGCACGTCGCAATAAATTCAAGAGTTTCAGTGGATTTCTGAAAAAGATTTTTGAATCGTTGCCAGAAGAATCCTGATATAAATATATGAATTTGCTTCTCAGGTTTTGAACTTAAAGAAAATGAAATTCGTCTCTAGTTGCAGTAAAATAGCATTTTGACAAATTCTATGGTTTAGCTAGATCTGGCGACATCTACCAAGCAACCTGTGGTTCGAGCATCTGAATCGACGCAAGGCTAAGTGGAGACTTGGGGCGGGGAAATTACTCTTCAAATCTTAAGCAATCTTAAGTAAATCACCTGTAGGTCAAGCAGTTAAACTGAAAGGTCACAGTTCACTGCCATTTGACGTCCGGTGCCAGTGAGCACTACCTCTTGATTGAATGAGTATAATAGACCCTACGAGCAATCATCTCATGAGATGATTGCTCGTAGAATAGACAGTGATCCTTGGGGAACCTTCACAAAGCTGCAGACACGCGATCAATCTCGAGTATCTATAGTAAAATGCAATTCTTTTGTTGTAAACGCACAAAGAAAGTCTTATCTGCCTTCTTATTCGCGCTACGTGTAGGCATTGACCACGGCTGCATCCCATTAATGAAATACAACCCGCCGCGTCAAAAGTCTCTTTTCTCGTTCTGCGCGCGTCACCGCATGCACGCGTGACTACGTTACGGGATAAATAATAGATTTGTACCGATTTGACTCGTGTTCACCGCGGCGTTTACCGTCAGTCCGACGACAGCTTGCCGATTGTAACTTCGTAACGATGATAATGTCACACGCTTATGGCGAGATATCTATAACAACCGAGCGAGCGGTCTAGTTAGTGCATCACGTCAATCACTGACTGAAAAAAAACCACTGATAGAATCGTATTATTACCGAGTGCATTTCAGGTGGAACTAGTCACTGGGGAGTGGTCGCCTTGAGAAAGAGACAATTAAGTGCGGGACATGTGGAATAAGTATCAAAGATGGACGGACTAAGGGATAGATTACAAAGATGGAGGGACATAGAGAATAAATAACACGAGTCGAGTGACAGCGGCCTCATTAGCTCAGTGAGATAAGGCATGATTCTCTACTAACAATACTGAGTGACAAGCGGGTTAGAGTCCTGCTGGCGACTTACAGTGTGCGGGCAACACTTCAAAGGCTACGGGCCTGTCTTGAGGGTTAGTCTTGGGAAACCAAAATCCAAGCGACGTAAAGCCAAACACAAAAAAACGAGCGGCATGATAAATAAGCAATAAAGATGGACGACATTAAGAATCAACAATATTAAAAAGGGAGTCTTATAGTCTATAGTTACTGAAAGAAAGGGTTTCCGGGTAGGGTGGTTCAGGAAGCCCTATATCCGGAAAGCGGCACGACCTGTTATTGCATTCTTCGCGTTTGAATGACTACCATATAAAATCTTATAACGAACGTCGACATTTGCCTCTCGTGTTATACGACGTTTCTTTCACATTCAATCGTATCAATCGCTCGCACTATTCCCTCAGCGTAGACTAACATTCGTGACGTCACACCTGACGGGCGCATTAATACACGCGAACACACGCACAGGCGGATTGCGACTCATTCATTCCGCGGCACTATATTCCCGGGAGGATCCCGCGGCCACCGGCGCCATGTTTTATGGAAAGCGTGTTGTAAAGCGAGTTTGTTTGAAATGTGATGTCACGTGACGTTACAAACAGTCGCTGATACGCACACGTCACGTGACCTTATCTATCAATGTATAATGATGACAGCTGGATGGAACAGTGTCTGACTTTTGGAACCGTTCGACGGATTTCTCACTTTGTCCGTCTATATCTCTGGATAAAACTCTGCAGTATTCGTCCAATTACCACGTCCATTAGTACAGTATGGTAATAAAACAAGGAAATATGACCAGATTAAAAAGTGTTCTACGCTCGTTGCTATTTCTGTTTAGTATCTGTTCATAGTATCACCCGGCTGTGAATTGATTGATTTCTAGATTGTTATAAGTTAGAACCGACTCTACATCTTTAGACACAGCCACCTGGTTGAATTCCCATGTTTTGGAATAGACTATAGAGCCAAACATCTGCTTTACTCATCGATAAACCTCGATGTCGGACTCGAATCGATCTTACGTCTTAGATTATATATGTAAATTTATGCTAATTATGCAGATATTCGGTTGAGATGTTTCCCTGTGGTGTGTTCTCTATTTTCCAAGTGTTAAATCTAGGCGCTGTTTTGTGTGTTGTGTGTTGTGTGTGTGATGTAACAAAATATTCATGAGTGTCATTGCTGTCTGCGATCGAGAGGCAGGCGTTCGATTGCGAGTTTCATGATATGCAAGGAAGCGCTTTATCACTTTTCCGATCGGAGGAGAGATGGTTTTTTGCAGTCAGTCGCGGAGAATGGGATGTATAGGAGAGGAATGTGAAAGATTGAAGTACCGAGGGTCATACATGTTTCCTCCCTCTATATCCTAACCCCCCTCTCCTCCCCCTCTCCGTCTCTTCTCTCTCTCTCTCTCTCTCTCTCTCTCTCTCTCTCTCTCTCTCTCTCTCTCTCTCTCTCTCTCTCTCTCTCTCTCTCTCTCTCTCTCTCTCTCTCTCTCTCTCTCTCTCTCTCTCTCTCTCTCTCTCTCTCTCTCTCTCTCTCTCTCTCTCTCTCTCTCTCTCTCTCTCTCTCTCTCTCTCTCTCTCTCTCTCTCTCTCTCTCCCTCTCTCCCTCTCTCCCTCTCTCCCTCTCTCCCTCTCTCCCTCTCTCCCTCTCTCCCTCTCTCCCTCTCTCCCTCTCTCCCTCTCTCCCTCTCTCCCTCTCTCCCTCTCTCCCTCTCTCCCTCTCTCCCTCTCTCCCTCTCTCCCTCTCTCCCTCTCTCCCTCTCTCCCTCTCTCCCTCTCTCCCTCTCTCCCTCTCTCCCTCCCTCCCTCCCTCCCTCCCTCCCTCCCTCCCTCCCTCCCTCCCTCCCTCCCTCCCTCCCTCCCTCCCTCCCTCCCTCCCTCCCTCCCTCCCTCCCTCCCTCCCTCCCTCCCTCCCTCCCTCCCTCCCTCCCTCCCTCCCTCCCTCCCTCCCTCCCTCCCTCCCTCCCTCCCTCCCTCTCCTCCCCTCCCCCACTCTCCCTCTCTCTCCTCCCCTCCCCCACTCTCCCTCTCTCTCCTCTCTCTCTCCTCACCCTCTCTCTCTCCACTCTCTCTCCTCCCTCCCTCTCTCTCTCCTCCCTCCCTCCCTCCCTCTTTCCTCCCTAATCTCTCTCTTTCCATCTCTCTCCTCTCCTCCCCTCTCTCCTCTCTCTCTCCTAGTTTTTGCTGTGCTGATGAAATATTTGGTGTGGTCTTTTAGGAATTCGGACTATGCAACATTGGAATGTCTCTTACTGTGGACCTCGGGTAGCGCCAGCATATTTCATGCTTGTATGCAGTTTTTTTTTTAGCTCAATGATTCACTGATTCTACGTTGGGCCATTTCGCATCATCAATTAGAACCTTTTTTCGCCTCGGTTATGATCGGAAATGTTCGGAATTTTCCGTAAAAGTGTTCGACCGGTATTAAGAATTGAACCGCCGAGTTTGAGTTTGAATATCTCCATACATCGACGGAAACACTTATCGATGATTTTGTATGAACCGTGTAGATTCTGCGCTGTCGAATTCCGATTCGATGTTTGCTGCAGGGAACGGCGCCGTGGGCCTCTACGCCGCACCATCGATGCGCTGTGAATATATTAACACGGGGTTTAGAGACGTTTTTATCGGTTGTTGAACTGCCGTTTATAAAAACTTGCCGCTTTTTTGCGCTGTAGAAAATTCGATTCATATTCCAAACAACAGCGGTCGAATAGGTCAAATCTAAAAAAGAACCTGGATTATTGTCGAATGACCAGCGAACGACTGACTGACTGCTATTAGAATCACCAACATTGATTCAACTGCGACCACACTTTCCAAAAAAGGTTCAACCTCCGCAGCCATATTGGGAATATCTTTTTTTGTAAGCTATCTGGTAGAAATAGCCTATTGACTGTTCGACTGTTCTTTGACATTTTCCTGCTTCAGAAACCGTTAAAGAATGTTTTTTTTGTATATTCATCATTCTCGGTTTCTAACACTTCAAGGTTACAAATAAGAACATTCACAAGGCGTTCAAGGTCACGGCGATGCGTCGTATATTTTGTTGACAGTGCGCGTTTTATAAATGAAAGCAGTTCGAGTCGTTTTTATTTATAACTCGTAGAAGAGCTGAAGAATTCTCTTTAAATCAGCAGCTCAATTTATAGTTCCCTCCATCGCGTTCTCGTTTCACGCCACCGCTGAACGAGAGATCTTCAAATTAAAATATTCTATCGGTTAAAATTTGAAAAGTTTACGTTTTCCGTTAAAAGCCTCGTGAGAGGTAGTGACGTCACAGATTCCTTAATGGAACTAGTTTTGCGAGTTGATGATATTAATCAGGTGACCCAGTTCCGCAGTTGTCGATTCAAGTGATTCGCAGTCGATTTAAGTGTGACCCAATTCCGCAAGTCTCGATGTGATGACCTAGTTTTATTGTTGTCGACTTAAGTAATTCGAGTTCGACAGTTGTCGGCTTAATTGACCCAGTTCGGCTTTTGTTGATTTATTGGTGACCCAGTTCCATAGTTCACCCAGTTTTAATCCGATTTTTTTCAGGATTTAATGGAGTCACATTGAATCGACAGACGGATTTTCTCCTCGAGCTGTTCGATGAATGCGAAATGAACCTATTTCGAATCTGGTTTCAAATCTAATTCACGCGATTTCGGGCCACCGTGCCCTCCTAGATTTCCATCTTCACAACATTTAATCTAATCTGTTCAAGTTTGCTACGGCGACCCAAGGTTAAATAAAGTGAAACCGTGCAATCGGATGTAAAGTTTGTGATTGTATATAAAGTTTTCTAATTCGATTTTTTTTGCGTACAAGTCGCTGCTGCGACGGCGCCGGATTTTAACTATAATCCGTTCGGCGAGATTCAGGTCCCAAACGACCAGAATTTGAACCAGAATTCGTTCGCGGCAATAAAATAGAGACATTTACGATCGGTTGAATACGGAATTCACGGCTGTATGAAATGCGTTAACTGTATTATAGGCTTAGCCGCTTTACGCAAAAGAGATTTAATTCATTGATTCATCGTCAACCGGGGACACAATTTGAAATTCGGTTTTGGCTGTACTTGTATTATAATGATAATAGTAATAATAAATTTTCTTAATATAACGCACTTTCTACATAGCAATCTATGTACTTAACGTAGATAAGAAAATTAAAATATAGCCGCAAAGCAGCGATAACGGGTTTACTGCACAGCCGCTTAAAAGGAATGTCTACGAACAGTCGATATAAGGCCTACAAGAAAAACATGGATGATTGGACCAGATGGTTATTTGACCCTGAAAAATCGACTGTTAGGCCTTAATTAGTCTTTATGGATTTCGAAATAGCATATGATCAAGTACAACATCAGCGATGACTAAAAATACAATTCTCAGTGAAATGCTCTCTCCTCTCTCCTTTCTCCTCTCTCCACTCTCCTCTCTCCTCTCTCCTCTCTCCTCTATCCTCTATTCTCTCTCCTCTCTCCTCTCTCCTCTCTCCTCTCTCCTCTCTCCTCTCTCCTCTCTCTCTCCTCTCTCCTCTCTCTCTCCTCTCTCCTCTCTCCTCTCCCCTCTCTCCTCTCTCCTCTCTCCTCTCTCCCCTCCTCTCTCCTCTCTTCCCTCTCCCCTCTCCCCTCTTCTTTCTCCTCTCGCCTCTCGCCTCTCCCTTCTCGCCTCTCGCCTCTCCCCGCTCCCCTCTCTCCTCTCTCCCCTCTCGCCTCTCCCTTCTCGCCTCTCCCCTCTCCCCTCTCTTCTCTCTCCTCTTGCTGATCTCCCTTGATCACGTGTCGTTTGAAACGATTGACATACAGACGGCGTTTCGTCCACAATTTTGTCTATGCAACTCACGTGCCGCAGTCGAATTTGATTAATATCGTAGATTATACGGACAGCAGTTGTAACTACCGTCCTCGCACCGTAGTCTCTATCGAGGGAGACAATTCGACGATGAAAATCAAATTGGCTACAGGCAAATTCAATTTATTGTCCGAGACATTTTCAGACTCGGCTTGCGTAGAAAATGGACTAACTAATAAATCCTCACCAAAACACGGATAAAGTAGTAATGATTGCGTAATCGACGTCAGTTATTTATTGTTCAGCTTATAAAGCATTCGATAAAAATGTCTTAGTTAATTGAACTCTTTCGGTTGAAAATGAGCAAGTCGTCATTAGTACCTGATATTGAAGTCGTCGAGAATGAAAAGGTCGTCACTAGAATTTATCAACTTGTATCTTTCCACCGTGATATATTAGAGGTTAGCACATGGTAATCTGTCTGACATCAAACACATTCACCCTGGACTAGAGACTAGATCACACAAATATAGACTGACTGCAGCTGGCCACCAGGAATTGAACCAATGGAACAACGACTGACTGACTGCTATTAGTAATAGTAACTGCCTTAAAGGACTGCCTTAAAAGCAACTGTTCGCCTACCGTAGGCTGGAGTAGAACATGGGCAACTAGCCGGATGCGGCTTGCGACGAGTCGGTAGGCGTCGGGTTGCCGTCGCAAGCCGGCTAATATCGAACCGATTGAGGAGCAACTGGCGGCCTCTCATAGGCCGCTAGTTGCCGCTAATCGGCGATAAACCCAGTTGCGTCGGTAGGCGTCGCGTTGCTTGTCGACATAAGCCAGCCTTTATAATCACCACATTGAATCAACTGCGACCACAGGAAATCGCTGCGATCACACGGAGAAGATTTGGCCCGGGCTACATTGGCACGAATTAGGCTCTGATTAGAGAGCGCGTTTACACGTAAACCATTCCGCTCGATACTAAATGTGCTTAAACACAGCGAAGTGAATCACTTTACCAATCACCGGTACTAGTTGCAATTCAAACGCAATCATTTTTTCTGGTGCTAAAATTTGGCTCGGGTCTGGTACGAAGTGTTGGTTGCATAGCAAATTTTGTCCGGGCCAAACAGGCTCGGGCCCATTTGTCGCCCGTGTGAATAGTTGTTCCGGGCCGCAAATGCTCGTGTGATCGAGGCTACACATTTTGAGTCCGGAACTTGTTCAGCAATGTCGGGATATATAAGTAGTATATATGCCGGCAACCTGTCCGGCGTTCAATCAATCAGAGACTTGCGTCATTCCGGACAATCATATTACATCATCATCTACGGCTACTGTGGTCACCGATGGACGGCTGAATTATCGATTTATACGCCGGACGTCGGTCCGTTGGGAATTCCTCGTCCGAGTTGATGCGTTAAATTCAATCTTTAACCAGAAGTGAATAAACTGATAAACATCGATGACCGACGCGCCAATGATGGAATCTGGATAGTTATAATCGGCGTGTATCTAAGCACGACTGATCAATTTGGGTGTGTCCGTGTAGGTTTATATCTCGAATATGTCACCAAATGTTCTCTCAATGCTCCCGCCTGCCCCCTCTCTCTCCCCCTTCTCTCCCCTCTCTTCCCTTCTCCCTCTCTCTCTCTCCATCACCTCCCTCCCTCTCCATCACCTCCCTCCCTCTCCCTCTCCCTCTCCCTCTCTCTCTCTCTCTCCCTCTCTCTCCCTCCTCTCATAATGATTCGATGGAGGCTGATATCTTTTCAACTGGATTCATCTATAATTTCACAGTTGATAAAACCTAATTTGCTTGATGAATTTAATCTAATGGCCCGAGAAGAGTTTCAGACACAGAGACGGTCGCCGTATATCCCCGAGGCCGGTATTCACCGCCTCATCACACACGTCGTAAGACTTATTAAAACATCCTCGGGATGAAGTTGACAATATCTGCGAGTAAATTAAGACTCGCATCGACGCCTTGTCGCGTGGAATAAACTAAGACGACTTAAGACATCACCTCGAGCTGTTTAATATACCAACTGCTACTCCATTTCAGTCTCCTTTTGTAACACCACATACGCTTCCCTGCTGATTCCATACATGGCTCGGGTACTTTTGCCAGGTTGTGCTCTTCCAGAAAAGGAATTATCTACTCTCTCTCTTTCGATTGATGCATTTGTGAATTTCTGCCGACGTTCCGTCCGTTTGACGACAGAAGCCTAAGTCTACATCGTCCGGAAGTGCCTGCAACACGAATATCATGTTGATATGGAGGCATATCTGGTAGTTTTACAAGTTTTGTATCACAGTAAGGTTTGGCCCTTGATAAAGAAAATATTATATCATATAATAGAATACGTAGGTTTCTAGAAGTTTTTTTAAAGCCTTGTTTCCCAGCAAGTTGGGAATGGGGGACATATACGAAGGATCCATTAGTTTTCTCCGCCTGGTAGGCATCCAAAAGCCTGGTCTCCAAAAATGAACAAGGTCCATCTAGACATTTCTTTATGTCCCCCCGGAGAGACGTTTTTTTCTGAAATGGCAAACGAACAAGATAGAGGTACTCCGGTGCATTGTAGCCAGTGACACAAACTCGACAATATGTCAGATGATTGAAGCACACAGTCAGACGTCATTATTGCGGTAGATTATGTCGCGGTGATTAGCCTCGGTCGGTCACGTTATAACCTCGTTATTTAAATGAGGCAGAAACTGTCAGGTAAATTCTACACAGTCGTCGCCGCCGCCGCCGCCGCCGCCGCCTAAACCATTGTCTCAATAGATATACTTACTATATACAACAGCAGCTTGTTTGTGAAACATTTATACAAGAAGGCATTTATATATTCGTCCATTTGCACTCTCTCTCAGGTGGCCCGGACGCAATTACCCAACTATAATATTGCCATTTGCAATTACCGTATACATTTGTGGGGAAAACTCACAACATTGAAAGATTGAATTGTATGAACATTTTTTAAAGCAATTTTCCTTTTTAAAAACGGGTCGTAGAAACTGTTTCAAAACGTTGCTACTCATTTATAGTTTTAGTCATACGAGTACATTCCGGCAATAAATGAATTAAATGATAAAATGTTTATTTAAAACATATGAGAAATATTTCGGTTTTTCCTGGTGATTTGAGAGTTTTTGACGGAAGAACGTTTGAGTAATCAACTTGATAAGGCGAAATGATTTGGAGAATCAACATTTATCTAAGTTGACTAAGATAAACCAGTCAGGAGTTAGCACTGTTGTACGCTTCCTGGATCTTGAGGGATGCTTGACGTATTGTGATAATTTTGAATTTTAGGAAACTTAAATTGATTCGTTCAATTGCCAACATGCATATAAACATTATAATTCCAATTCGAGTAAAATCCCACAATAAACGTAGTAAATGATAAAATGTGTATTCAAAACATATGAGAAATATTTCGGATGGTTACTACCACCCTTCTTCATTCTGAAAAAAACATTTTTCATTTTTTTAGACTGAAGAAGGGTGTTAATAACCATCCGAAATATTTCTCATATGTTTTAAATAAACATTTTATCATTTACTTCATTTATTGTGGGATTGTACTCGTATCGTTTTATCACGGATATTGTGATCTACAATTGATTCAGTTTTAGTCTTGTCCAGCTGGTTCTTATTCAATATAGTGAGTTTACTTAGAGAGTTTTTAGAAACCGACCATATGAATATGTGAAATAAGCTGAAATAAGCTGATTGCAGGTATTCGGAAACGATACCATCTATTACGCTTATTGACACACATGGACGACAGTTGATTGGGAAATTGTAAGCGGACACCAGAAGTAATCTAACGAACTCGTAGGTATCCTAGTCCTGTTGGTATTAACTCCACACATGTTCAGTCGATATTTACTCTGTACCTATCGAACTGATGATTGTGACTGGTTAACAACTGCTGACTGATTCACGGCCAACTTCATCGAGAAGTGCAAATTGAGATCTATAAATTTTCGATGACAGTAACGCTGCTGAGAGTGGGGGGGGGGGGGGGAGGAGTTGTGTAACAAACAACTCAGGACATCGGAACCTCGTGCACAATTTATCATCATGATCATTATTTTTATCATCATCATCATCATTGTTGTTATCATTTTTTCATCATTGTTCAACTATAGCACCTCATTCCAATCAGGCTCAATCCTCTAAAACCTCAGGGTTCGAATGATTTGTTGAAGTAACATATCAAGTAAGATTTCTTTTATCAAAAAGAGTTTTATGGGCTTAGTATCATTACTGCAGGGCTGCCTAATAAGATTAGGAATACCGCTACAGGAGCTTGTTGGCTTTATTTTTGAGTGTCGTTTGTTTCAAGGTCGTAACCTGTTCTCAAGAAGACAGCACATCATCAGGATATTGTCGGCTACAGCAAGTAACTCTTCGCGTCACCCGGTTCGAATCTTTGATAAAATGAGACCTTCGTGAACGTTAGTATTAAGTTCGTTTCATTCAAGGTTGTGACCTTTTCTCGTCAACAAATGGCAGCTAAACACCATCCCTCTCACTTCCATCTCGCATCATCCTTCTCCTTTCCCATCTCGCATCATCCTTCTCCTCTTCATCTCGCATCATCCTTCTCCTCTTCCATCTCGCATCATCCTCTAGATATAAAATGAAAAACTTTACGTTTACGATGACAGATTTCTCTCGAACATTAATACACTTTAAACCTCTCTCTGCTGAAAGATAGAAAGAGAACGTGAGAAAAGGGAGAGAGGAGAGAGGATAGAGGATAGAGGAGTGAGGAGAGGGGAGAGAGAAAGAGGAGAGGAGAGAGGAGAGAGGAGAGAGGAGAGAGGAGAGAGGGGAGAGGAGAGAGGAGAGAGGAGAGAGGGAGAGGAGAGAGGAGAGAGGAGAGAGGAGAGAGGGAGAGGGAGAGGAGAGAGGGAGAGGGAGAGGAGAGAGGAGAGAGGAGAGAGGGAGAGAGGAGAGAGGAGAGAGGAGAGAGGAGAGAGTAGAGAGGAGAGAGGAAAGAGGAGAGAGGAGAGAGGAGAGAGTAGAGAGGAGAGAGAATAGAGGATAGAGAAATCGAAAGCTTTCATTAGCTCCAAATAAACTTATCACAGTCATCCACCCGTGCCTTGTATCGCCTCTAGCACCGAGTCGAGGAGAGCTCATGCGATGCAAACATCGGCAACTGTTTTTATTTCGTTCAGAAGTTGCCGCCAATCGGCCCGAGATCTCCTCGGGCGGTTTGCGCGCTTAATGACACGTTTTCTCGACGCGTTGCGCGAACATCAAATGGCAAACTGTGACACGTCGAGAGCCTCAATTAAAAGCAGCGAATCCCGTTAAAATGTTGACACGACGAATCAGAGAGTTAATGTTTCTCAGAACTGGCGTCTAAAAACATCGGTTTACATTTCAAATTGTGTCGAAAGAAAGAGTACAAGAGGCAGAGAGCGAGATGGAGGGTGAGAGGAAAGAAGATGGGAAGAGAGGAAAGAAGAGGGGAAAGAAGAGGGGAAGAGTAGAGAGAGCAGAGAGTAAAAAGCGAAAATAATGGACAAAATGAACTTTAAAAACCTTGTAACATAGTTGTTTCCAAAATCTCGATGTACTAATTAGGCAGCCAACTAAATTAACCCCAATCAGTCGCTTGCCGGTTCAGACTGAATGGAAGATTGTTTGAATGAACCGGGACCGCAATTTCAAATCATGTACTTCGATTTAAACAACAAATTCTGTAAACTCGACCACCGATCACACGACTATATCTGTACTTCGATTTCCGATTTCAAAATCAAATTCGTTCCCGGCAGGTGTGGTGGGTCTGTAAGGGACAATCGATCAAAAAATCTAACGAAATTTACCAACCAAATAAATAACTAACAGGGTCAATCCCTATTTCTAAGATCAAAAGCGAGGAGACAAGGGAAAAGGGGGAGAAGAGAGAGGGTAAAGAAGAGAGAGAGAGAGTGGTTAGAAGAAAATGAAAGAATAAAAGGGCAGATTGTAGTGTTAATTTCGTTATATTTCACAATAAAACAGAACGGGCCTAAGAGAAAAGAAATTTGTATACAAAACGAAAGGTTTTTGGAAGAAGAGCTTCATCTCGCGTTGGTGTGAAAATATGCGTGGAATATTTGTGTGTCGACGTTATGTTATACTGTTCTATACGTGGTATGCGTTACGCTGCTGGTGCAAATAACGTACGGCATCATCATTATGTAGACATACATTTTGAAACGTGTAAACAACAATTTTTCTCGGCGTTCAGATTATTTTTCTACTCAACGTTCCCCGATGTTCACTTAAGGGCCAGAGATAAATCACTTGAGTTGTTTTTTTTATTCGTTCTATCTCTGCTCTCTCATCTCTCTCTCCCTCTCCCTCCCTCCCTCTCCCTCTCTCCCTTTCTCCCTCTCCCTCTCTTCCCTCTCTCCCTCTCTCCCTCGCTCTCTCCTCTCTCTCACTCTCTCTCTCCCTCGCTCCCTCACTCCTCTCTCCCTCGCTCTCACTCTCTCCCTCGCTCTCCCTCGCTCTCACTCGCTCTCACTCTCTCTATCTCTCTCTCTCTGCAGTCCTGCAGTGCTGCCCCGCGTTAATAATCCCGTGAAACATTGATCCACAGTTCGCAGTTCTATCGCCAGTTGGCGCTGCTAATGTGTTATGCAAATGAGATTGGTGAACCGACGAAGCGTGTGACGCGTCGGGGAGGAATACTAAAACAGCTGTGAATACTGTACCCCTTAAAGTAGATCCTGTCGTTACGGTTACTGCGCCTTTTTTCAATATCTATGTCGTCAATGTTATTGATTTAAATACTAACCAAACATTCGTTTAAAAATATCTGGTAATTCCATTGATTAATTATCAATATTCCACAAAGGTAATTAAATATCTTTCGAAAAGTAACGAATCGCCTGGCAATATTCACGCGTAATTCCATCTATATTCTCAATGTTTTTAATTGTAATTAGAGAACTATCAGGGTCGGACGCAGTCTATTGCGTCAAATTTATGATGTTGTTTGATATCTTCCTGGTTTATATCTACAGGTCACTCCCCTCTCGCATCCACTTGCTTTCCTCCTCCTCTCTCTCCCTCTCTCTCTGTTTCTCTCCCCTCTCACTAGCTCTCTCCTCTCTCCTCTCTAGCTCTCTCTGTTTCTCTCTCTCTCACTGGTTCTCTCTTCCTGGCGCTCTCTCCCTTCCCCCTTTCTCTGTTTCCTTCCCCTCTCACTAGCTCCCCCCTCTCCTCTCCATTTCCCCCCTTTCTCTCTCCCGCTCTCTCTCTCCCTAGCTCGCTACTCTCTTACTGTCATTCCTCCTAGCTCTCCCCTCTGTCTATCTCACTGGTTCTCTCCCCTCTCTCTCTCTCCCCTCTGTCTCCCCTCTCCGTCTCCCTCTCTCTCTCCCCCTCTCTCTTCCCTCTGTCTCTCTCCCTGGTTCTCTCTCCTCTCTCCTCTCGCACTCCCTCTCTCCTCTACCTCTCTCCCCTCTCTGTCTCCCCCTCTCCCCCTCTCTCTCCTCTCTCTCTCTCTCCCCCCTCTCTCTGTCTACAGCCGTCAATCACGGCTACTGTGCGCGATTAATCACTCGTACAGTGGACACAACACAAGTTAATTGGTAGCAAAGATTTCTTCCGGGATCAATTCTTCAACTGATAGAAACAAATTGTCGTAGATTAACTTCGTCGCTATTTAACGTAAACGGCTTCAATCTATTTGTTTTTAGTATCAGTGAACGATCGAGCGATCCACGCAAAATTATTCATTAAATCCTCTAAACCCCACAGGTCACCCTTAAGGTTTTACATGTCCCTTCCACGAGGCGTTGGTACTCATTTATCTACAATCAAAGTCCGCTTCAACGTGATCCCTTTTAATACCACCGTTCGCGTAATGCCAACATCTCTCAGAGAACAAATTTGCTCAATCCATTTCAAATTCGATGAAAATGTCGTCCTTCTGCCAAATTCGTCATGCCATGTTTTTCATTTGCTTCGCTTCCTTAGAGGTTCCTGCAAGGCTCCTTTTCGGGCGCTCGAAAGAAAATTCATTTATCAACTTATTATTATTGACACCTCGTGGGCTTCCCTCGGGGCTTTACAACAACAACTCTGGTATCACAGGCTTTACGATGCTTGGATAATATACACAAGTTATTGTCAACTCTTCCCCGAAATCCTAGAGGTTTTAACGTCTTGCACCGCACCATCAAGAGTTCATATTTCTGTAATGTTTTCATATATGATATATGATTGCAAAGTTGATTATGATGAAATCGATAAACGAGACTTAAGATAATAAACAGTGAATCAAATGTCGGTTTGATCGACGATTTTAAATGCTAAAAACAAATAAAATATGCGATTTATATCAGTACGAATCGGTGAAATATTCCTGCGAATTCGAATTTCCGGGAAATCGAGAATATTCATCATCAACGCGACAAGATTATCACGTGACCGCGGGGTCGGCGGTGTCGGTCGAATCGAGGGTTGATATGGTTATAAATCTTTTTTTCGTTTTCGAGGATATCTCCTCGGCTACCAGCGGCTTAAACTACCCCGACATATCTCTATCGGAATTCGATATAAAGCAATTTACATTACTGCGGTCCCGTCCTTAAGTGCATCAACTAGTATATATATACACTGCACGAGGAACCGTTAACGCTACTGTGGCAATCGAGGATTCAATTTACAGCAAATGGCAAGCGAGCATCCACCAGGTGTCGCTAGTTGGTCTTCTGCGTGTAGATTGGCGCCTGCGAGCAGTAAGCATCGAAAACCCCAAATAAAAACACGACCCGTTTGACTTTTCAGACAGTAAGCTCCACTTATAGGTCGGTTTCTAGACCAATTTTAACACGCAGATGACACTCCCAGCTTCCCCTAATGAACCGTCGAATAAATTTCTTATGACGGCGTAAAAAACGGTATAATATGCTTATATACATTGATACCTAGTATGAGATATTCAAGGTGTTCTGTGTTAGTCAATGCGCACTACGTCATCAATATCGACGTTTCAAAATAACAGTTGAAATTGAGAATATTGACGTTTCAAAATAACAGTTGAAATTGAGAATTTTGACGCTTATTTTGTAATTAGATATATCTTATTTCATTTTGATCAATTTTGATTATTATTTTTGAGAGGTTGTGTACTACGTCATCAATGTATTGGGGCTAGACTGGTTACCGGTCAATTCAATTCAATCTCCAATATTCATATCCAAACTAACTTTTCCTCGATATTATATGGAATATTATATCATATATTGTCGATAGCTTTAAGCAATATATGTATGAATTTTTCAATAAACTCTTCAGGTTAGTATTCCATCTGACTAGGTGGGCGGCAATCGCTACGAAATCTGCCCTATTTTTGCGATGATGCTCGAAATGAATAAATGATTTTCCCGTCGCTCGCACTGGCTATGAACTCCCATAGCGGCCATCTTTATTCTGTATTGATTCGTTAGACCACTGTTATATAGTCCCCGGGGTCTCACGATGACCAGTATCTATAAAGTAGCGGACATCGTATCAAACCACTAACTCCCGCAGATTTTTATCGACATCCAAAAGTAACCATTCCTATCGATGACCACGAGCGAAAATGTGTTGAATAATTGAAAACGATTTGATAATAAAGGAAGCAATCGCATTTTTTTTTGAATAGGTTTATTAAGATTTATGATGATTTATCATTTTGGAATGTATGGGTGCTGCATCTTTTCTTAGAAGGTTCACGTGTCACGTACAGAGCTTATTCTTAAATAGACTATAAGCACATTATATAAGCCGCCATTTTTTTCAATGGTCCGGTTAGTGTAGATAGTGTCATCTATGGGTTTATACAAGATTTTCTTAAATTGTCTGGCACCATACGGTGATGTTATAGAGGGATGTATGTAGGTTCTTCTCGAATTCTCGGATATACGTGCAAAATATGACTTCAATTGGGGGTATTTAAGGAAGTTGTTCGGCTGTAATCGGTGGTAGAGAGGGTTATAGTTGATAGCGTGCTGTTTATCTCGTGTGGCAGCCGCTATCATAGCAGACGAGTAAATGGAAAGTCGATTGATTGCGCGAAGGCCTCCACGGGACGTGAATCAAGTGATCTCGTAACCGAAACATCGCGCGTTGACCTCGGATATATCTCGTGACCTTGATCGTTATCGGTCGTCGTCGTTGCTCGCACGCAATGCGCAATCGGGATAAACATTCGAAATAAAATACTAGCAGGAGAGAGGATTTTAGTTTTCAGATTGATCAGCTCGTTACCTCGCGTGGCAGTTTGCGAATAGATAATACGTAAAGAGTCATCGATGATAAAAACGGAAAATACAATAAATATAAATATAGCCGCCAGGCAGCGATAATGGATAGCTTAGTTACAGTTATATGCCATGCGAAGACGTAGAAAAAATGTATTAGATATAGCCGCAAGGCAGCCATAATGGGTTCTATGTGCAGTTCCACTAAATGGAATACTGTCTCGGCTTTTCGACGCCGATGACCACAACTTCCCAAATTCACGCCCATTCTCGGTTCATTCAAACCAATTCCACTTGCGGAATCCTGGACCCAGTTCCACTGATCTGTGTTAAGATTGGACTCTGAGTTAACTCTTTGAAAATGAACTAAATTTAACTCAGAGTTAACTCTAACTCACAACTGTGGAACTGGATCATGAATTCCTCAATTGCAATAGTCGAATGTGAAGTCTTCACGCATTTCTTCTTTCGTCGGTAGAAATTTTAATAACGTTCATTTTTCTTCGTCTTTTCCTAGAATGTGCCCGCGCAGGAGCCGATGATTTTAACACTAGGGGGCGTTATGTGTCTACGAAAGAAACACAGGTAGGAGGAATATAGAAAAACTTCTCGAGCATGCTTGCAAAATGACGATATATATCAGACGGTCAAATCGACTGTTTGGGTGGGGAACTGCAGCGCCACCTATCCTGCCGGATGAAGTGACGTAAACGCAGGCGAACTTCGGTTTTCGGAGGTAGTCGACATTTTGCGACCGCTGGATTGAACGCTGCAGTTCGGACCTAGTTCCAATATTGCCGACACTGAAATACGTTACGACCGAGTATTACGTTCGGTTATCGGTTCTAGCCGAGACTAACTACGACAACCGAAGTTCGGCCTAGAGTTCGTTGACATTCAATCAACTGCGTTTTTAGGCTGCTGAATAACAGGAACCCACTGAATTCATTTTTTCAACTCATTAATCGGTACTTCATATGGTTTCCATGGATAACTTATTCACAAGCGTCGGTCACCGACCAATACACAAATAGAAATCGTGTCACCCTAACATTCGAAAAAATACAATCGATCCTGTGACATAGATAAAACCAGATGGATAGTACTTTTAACTATCATTCACCTGACAAAGTACTAGTGACGCTATTAGCGAAAGCTCGTGCTTTAAACTAACCTTTAGAGTACTACTCGACGTCTCGTTGTACTAATTCTACAACAGGGGTTGGTTATATTTACAAGTATTACCTTTAACCCGGGGGGGGGGGGGCTAACTCAATTCATTTTCAATTGAGTTAACCCCCGGGTTTAAGGTAATACCAGTCCATAAAACCGGGCCCAGGTTAACACCAAGCTCCTCTACGATACTTTCTATAAGTGGAATTAAGAACCGATTACTGCTTTCAGAGTCACGATACCGTTTCACGACTTTTGTCGAGGAAATTTCTTTCAAGATACAATTTGTCGTAGATAAATGTCAGTGTGAATCGGCATCGCGTAGTTATTGACCACAGGTCACATTATTTCATGGTATTCTCGTAGTCAACATTTACAAAAATGAAGCGACATGACGCGACCTTATGATGCGAAGCCATTCTGTTACATTAAATCTGAATATCTCCCGAGTTTTCTCTTTGATGTCAATAAGCCTTTTAACAGTTTCCGGGCGCCATGTTTTTTTGGGTACCCGCTGGGTCCGCATTGTTGAATTCTTTGTCCCTATTTTCACCCGTTATTCTTTTTATTTCGCTCATATCTCTGGATTGGATAAAATTAGAAACAAATGACGACGCAATGTATATTATTATTTATATCATGTTCTTTAACAAAGCAAGAAACTCCTCTGAAAATACCATTCTTTCTATAAGGCCATTGTAAGGATCACCAAACAATTCTGATGCAATTTGGTTCAATTCATATCATCAGAACCGAAGCCTCAAGGCCCACGTGACTAAGAGATAAGTTCATTCGATTTCAATCGAAGCGTAGAAATAAATTGAGCGAGTGACCACCTAGCGACAGCAGTCGGAACTTCGCCACTGCGCTAAACATTTTTATACACCAGTGTCGTAAAGCGAGAAAGTGAAGTCTTAATCCTAGGTGTTCGAATTAATCCCGGGAGTATGTCGACATACCCGTGTCGATGATTAAAACTACGACTATAGCGCCCCCTGGGGATGAACTTCATCATTTCCGCTGATAATTAGTCGCTTGTATTTCGTGGCAATTCTCGTCTCACAGCATGTCGTTTCGTCACTGATTCATCATTTTTTTTTTCTAAACTCGTTGTCGTCGTTTCGGCTAGCGATTATCATCGGTCTCGGGAGGCGACGCTGATTGGACGGTTAGCGAGCGGTTACGTAACGCACCTACACGTGATCAGCGAGTGATTTTTCATTGATTTTTGTTCTCGCGAGTTTGATTGATGAGTATCCGATGAGTATCCGGGTAAACGTCTCGCGAACCTGTTAGAACTTGTATAAGAATTTTTCTTTGCTTCTAAAAACGCGCACGACAGTCACCAGAGTCGCGCTGGTTGTTAACAGAGTCGATGCTGATGTCATCCTGTCTTTTAAGACTCTCCATCAATCGTTGTTTCTTGTTTTCCTGAAGCCGCCGCAAATCGGAAACTTTTTCTTATCTCGTTTTTTATTTTTGCTTTTAACACAAATTTGTCTCCAGGCACATATACATACGCGCCTGATTACACACTCTTTCTTCTTCCGACTGAAAAATAATCCTTTTATTTTCTGCCTCTCCTGGCTCTCCCTCTCCCTCTCCCTCCCCTGGCACTCCCTCCCCTGGCTCTCCCTCTCACTCTCTCTCCCTCTCCTCTCCCCCTCTCCCTCTTCCTCTCCCTCTCCCTCTCCCTCTCCTGGCTCTCCCTTTCTTGGCTCTCCCTCTCCTGGCTCTCCCTCTCCCTCTCCCTCTCCCTCTCCCTCTCCCTCTCCCTCTCCCTCTCCCTCTCCCTCTCCTGGCTCTCCCTCTCCCTCTCCTGGCTCTCCCTCTCCCTCTCCTGGCTCTCCCTCTCCCTCTCCCTCTCCCTCTCCCTCTCCCTCTCCTGGCTCTCCCTTTCCTGGCTCTCCCTCTCCCTCTCCCTCTCCTGGCTCTCCTCTCCCTCTCTCCTGGCTCTCCCTCTCCTTCTCCCTCCAGCAGTGATTAATTTCATCAATATAAATCATTGCAGATCTACCGGCGGCGGTGATCACGTGCTCTCACTGATAATACTATGAGCTAGTTACAAGCAATCAGGCTCCGTACAAGGAATTATCAACAGCGCGGAAATAACCGCTCAAAACTAAACAGCACTAATTTGCCGTGTCTTATCACGGCGTACTGTTCATCGACACACCAGTCACCGGGGTTAATCAAAACATAACAACCTATCCGACTTTTGTTCGACTCTGTGTCGAGTCCCGTAATTGGTGCCGAACGACACGCCGCGTTCTACCGCCGACCGGAAGTCGTACAAAGTTCTCGAACAAAATGCGAAGAGGATCGATACCGAATGAGATAACTTCCTGACTATCGGCGAGATCTCGTCAGAACCGAATACCTCTTTTGGGTACAACATGAAAAAGTTGATTGTGAACTGATTAATTGATTGATTGATCATCGATAACCTATTTATTCATCTAAACTTCAGAAAAATGTGTCCAGTTTTTGTTGAAATGGGGGACAAAATGTGCGCTTTTTTATAAAAACGGCAGGTTTGAGATTTCCTCTTGCTCTTTTTGACGCATATTTTTAAAGTTCTGGGTCCAGTTCCACGGTCGTGAGTTAGGATTTGACTTCTCTGAGTTAAAACATTGAAAATGAACTGATTTTAACTCAGAGTTAACTCTGACTCACAACTGTAGAACTGGATCCTGAGTTCAGAGTTAACTCTAACTCACAACTGTGGAACTGGATCCTGAGTTCAGAGTTAACTCTAACTCACAACTGTGGAACTGGATCCTCAGTTCAGAGTTAACTCTAATTCAACTCTAACTCACAACTGTGTAACCATCCAGATCTCTGTAAACAGCAGAATTTGCCTTTTTTTACCTGTAAATACGCTCCCACCCCTGTGAGTCACACCAGTAATAACGATGTGGCTCCGGTTACGGAGTCCGTTAACGGAGTGCGATAGCTCCGGTTATGGAGTAAGGTTAGCGCATGCGCAATACAGTAAAATTCTGACTTGCAAAATTGAGATTCGAAACCAAATGGAAAAATAGTAGGCCTATACCCACTGAGCCACAGCACATACGACTAGATGCTGGATGAGTTAATTCATATTCACCTTATGTCCAGTGTAGTTTCGGAACCACCCGTGCAAAGTTCTATATACTAGCGACGGGTCTGAGTAAGAACTAAAAACCCCATATTTTCGACTCGCCAGTAATACCAGTGAGACGCCTGTGGCTATATGTACTGTTTTTTTTATCGTGGGTCTCAGATGCTAATGAATAAGTGAGGAGTCAAGTGAGTGGATAACTTCATTTTACACACAAAGGACTCGCTGATAATATATTGCATGAATTGGACTGAATTTCCCTGGTGAATTCTGATAACTAACAGCGATACTGCCAGCACTACGAGTCCCATACACTGATGCTGTTAAATCAATACAACAGATATTATATATTATACACATACTATAATGACTATATATATATATACGCGCATTAATACACTAAAACAACCTGCATCAAAATGATCTTCGAATTTCGTTGTAAGCCTAGACCAAGCAATGAGACTTGGGTGCTTTGTAAACATCTATTGAATACAAACTCTCCTCGAAGTTATACAAATCTTGTTCATCCATCTTCATACGCCACCAGTCTTTCGATCTCAAATCAGGCTTTGGTGCTGAAGCAATCTTAGAAAATTTGAAAAAATGGCCCTGTCTTCCTTGGTTCGGTCTTACGTTTTAGCATCGGAATTTTGTTTACGGGCGTAGATGTAACTTCACTGTGGTAGGCCTACAAAGTGTCCGGGCACCAGTCTAAATTTCCCCTCGATCGGTTGTAAGGCTCTTGGCTACATGAATGAAATAAAAAGCCGCTATTTTCAAATCGATTGCACGGACGTACTGAATGTCACACGTGACCCCGCCGATCAACCGTTGAAAGTTTTCGTCGTCTTCACGTTCGGTAATTAGTGCAACCGTTCTGATGTTTTTCCCTCTCCAATCACGCGCGGCGCTCGGATCATAAATCGTGTCGGACGCAGAGAACTCGACTGATGCTGCTGTGAATTCCCTCGACGTCACTTTTAACTTCACACGTTAATAAAAACGTTACGTGTCAGGGTGACGGTGACGGATGACGTTCTTACGGACACGTAACGTTGCCAGAAACGTGCGGTTGAGGCGTCAGTTGACGATTAAGTTGTCCGTTGAAGACATCACGTAGATCGTTAGAGAGCGCGGGGTCCTAAAATCCCAGGCCGTCCTGCTTCCAGAGATAGCTGCCTTCATAAATTTGCATAATATCGCGTCATCGAATCACTCGTTCTCGAATCTTCTCGAAAGATGGCGCCTTCATTTATAGCACCTTATGACGTCATCGTACAATTGTCATGTATATTTTTGGAGAAATCACTCGTGATATTTTCGATTGATTGTATGTTTAAACCGTTCAATCGTTGCTTACAGAAATCAGTGATTAATCTTGCCTCCTTCCCTCCCTCTCTCTCTCTCTCTCTCTCTCTCTCTCTCTCTCTCCCTCTCTCTCTCTCTCTCTCTCTCTCTCTCTCTCTCTCTCTCTTCTCTCTCTCTCTCTCTCTCTCTCTCTCTCTCTCTCTCTCTCTCTCTCTCTCTCTCTCTCTCTCTCTCTCTCTCTCTCTCTCTCTCTCTCTCTCTCTCTCTCTCTCTCTCTCTCTCTCTCTCTCTCTCTCTCTCCTCCCTCTCCTCCCTCTCCTCCTCTCTCCTCCCTCCTCAGTATGCGAGTCGTGGTCGAATAAATTACACAAACCGTACAGTCCAATCAATGATTAAAACGTTCCCGGAGGACTCGTGAACAGAGACCAGTTGTCATTAAT
Source organism: Tubulanus polymorphus (assembly GCF_964204645.1). NCBI lineage: Eukaryota > Metazoa > Nemertea > Palaeonemertea > Tubulaniformes > Tubulanidae > Tubulanus > Tubulanus polymorphus. The sequence continues at coordinate 1,472,511 of NC_134032.1, forward strand.
TATAAAGATTAAAACAGATTAACCGTTAAACCGGCCGATCGTGCTGTTACACTGTAAACATACCGTATTCAACTTACTGTACAGTAACTCTCAACGGGCACGAGGCACTAACTGACACTGGACACAGATACTCAGGACTTATTGACACTGACCATGACTGGGGCACAACTCTTACTGACACTGACCATTGTGACGAAACTAAGTAAAACTGACCATAGCGACGAGACTTACCGGTACTGACCACTAGATGCACTACTAGGGCACAACTCTTACTGACACTGACCATAGTGACGAAACTAAGTAAAACTGACCATAGCGACGAGACTTACCGGTACTGACCACTAGATGCACTACTAGGGCACAACTCTTACTGACACTGACCATAGTGACGAAACTAAGTAAAACTGACCATAGCGACGAGACTTACCGGTACTGACCACTAGATGCACTACTAGGGCACATGACTTACTGACGCTGACCATAGTGACGAGACTAAGTATAACTGACCATAGCGACGAGACTTACCGGTACTGACCACTAGATGCACTACTAGGGCACATGACTTACTGACGCTGACCATAGCGACGAAAACTAAGTGGAACTGACCATAGCGACGAGACTTACCGGTACTGACCACTAGATGCACTACTAGGGCACATGACTTACTGACGCTGACCATAGCGACGAAACTAAGTGGAACTGACCATAGCGACGAGACTTACCGGTACTGACCACTAGATGCACTACTAGGGCACATGACTTACTGACGCTGACCATTGTGACGAAACTAAGTAAAAACTGACCATAGCGACGAGACTTACCGGTACTGATCACTAGATGCACTACTAGGGCACATGACTTACTGACGCTGACCATTGTGACGAAACTAAGTAAAACTGACCATAGCGACGAGACTTACCGGTACTGACCACTAGATGCACTACTAGGGCACATGACTTACTGACTGACTGACCAGCGACGACACTCGGCGAAACTGGCAATAACGACAAGACTCACTGACACTGACCGCTAGATACCATTGCTGCGTCACAAGTCTCACTGAGACTGACCAGAGTGACGAAACTGACCACACAGCTATGGAAGTGAAAACTTCACTTTTCACTACAAAAACGTATTAGATCTGGTTAGATCTGATTAATTCAGTTCAGTACGAACCGAATTCGATCGAGCGACGCGCTTTGAAAATTTCGATCTCTACATCGAAGAGGCGTGCTTTGTGACGTCATAAGGCGTGATTTTGTGACAAATATCTAACGTTCATTCCCGTGTCCCGCGGGAAATCGAGATTAACAACATAATATCATCGTAAATCAAACCGTTCACGTGAAGATGTAGGCCTCAGTTCGACGGATTCAGTTCGCACGTACTCCTTCAATAGAACAACGTGCAAGCTTCACAGCAAGCATGGCCGCCTCCACATATACACCTATGACGTCATTATCTTTGATGGACTCGTTTGATGAAAGGAGAAAAGATTCATTTCAAACATAGGGAAAATACGGGAAAAACATCTCGGAATTTTATCAAGTGACCATCTGTAACGAAGTTGAGTTTTAAACGTTCATAAACAGTACAAACGCCTGTAATCGACGAGGATAAGTCGTAATGTCTTGTTGTAACTGAGGCTTGCTCGATTTGATATCGTTTTATCGACTCTACACAAAAACATTATCATCCGTATTGTCCCAGTCGAGATACCTGATATCGGTTACATAGCAATGGAGGACCGCAACACCGTTTATCCCACCAAACCGCGTGGCTGCGTCAATTTCAGTAAGCGAGGTCGGTCGAGTGAAATCAATCTAATATCTGGTCTTACCTTTGTCGGAAAAACTAGTTCATTATCAATTAATTTCGAATTAAATGTTTAGGTCCCCATACATTATCACAGCACCTACTTATAAAAGTTGAAATAATTTTTCTGTCAAGTGAATGGAACAATTTTCATTACCAGTTAACTGTTTTTTTATTCGGTTTTTTATCTTAGAATAGGGATTGTCCCTGTTGTTTATTTGGTTTGTAAATTTCGTTAGATTTTTTGATTGAGTGTCCCTTACAGACCCACCACGCCTGCCGGGAGCGAAACTGAAATGTTGAGGCAATTGAACGCACTACTAGCGATCCTGGTGGGCCAACGCGTATCGATGCCTCGATTGCCACAGTAGCCTCGGAGGTTTCCGTTACTACAATTGCTTCGGAATAAAACTCGTCGGCAATTTTCTCTTCTACTCGCTGCGACAAAGACAAATCCGCGCGACGCTCGATCAATTATATCAACTTATAGAATCCGCGACATCGAGAATCGAATTGTGGATAGAAATTCGAAACTCGATCGCAAATTGCCTGAGATGAGTTTCGTCGAGAATTGTCTCGATACCGACAGTAAAACAGCGAGCTGTCTATTGCTGATTATCAGCGCTGATAATCCGTGGTTTAATCTATATTGTTACAGCGCTCATCAATCAGTGGTTGATAGTGTAGGTTCGGACCGGCAGACGAGATGACCGCAGCGCTGCCGCCCGCTGCGATAACATCTCTCAAACACAAACAACTCTCTCCCTCTCTCTCCCTCCTCTCTCTCTCTCTCTCCCTCTCCCTCTCCCTCTCTCTCCCTCTCTCTCCCTCTCTCTCACTCTCCCTCTCCCTCTCCCTCTCCCTCTCCCTTTCCCTCTCCTCTCCCTCTCCCTCTCCCTCTCCCTCTCCCTCTCCCTCTCCCTCTCCCTCTCCCTCCCCTCTCCCTCTCCCTCTCCCTCTCCCTCTCCCTCTCCCTCTCCCTCTCCCCTCTCCCTCTCCCTCTCCCTCTCCCTCTCCCTCTCTCAAATCGATAAGGCCATTCTACATATTCCACGGAACGCTATAAAACTCAAGTCACTGATTTGTTGATTAGTTTTCGACCTGACTCGATGACGTCATTGGACTTCGCAAGGTCATCGACTTCAATAACATCTCGGAATCGAGAATGAGTCGTAGTTGAATAAACGATGAATGATGATAGATGTTAATAATCCTCAAACCTGCCCCTATAGGATCCGAGAATATGAATAGATAAGTCGCTTAGTTAGAGGAATGAGTGTAAATGTTAGAGGAAGATCGCGGTAAAACCGATTAGAAATTTCGCAAAGTGACACGTTTCAATTAAACCGATTTCGAGTCGTTCCGTGATGGTAAAACAAAAACACTTCTAAAGGTAGAATCTTGCCCGGAGCCATCCTCTTATTCCCCGCCACTTAATCTCAACTTTCCTCGAGCACTATTTATTATCATATTAAATGAATAGCTTTTCTTTTTGCTTTGAAATTTGATCGAATTTCTTCCGAGATTTTGCAGTCGTTTTGGAAAATGGTGTCGAAATATTCTCTCAGTTTTTTTTCACAATAATTGTCGGACAATTATCGTCAGATTTTTCTTCAATTATTTTAACACTGTCACTTGTCTGTGGAAACCAAATTGCACAATTATAATCAAGATGAAATGAAATATTCTCTCAATTTTCTTCATAATTGTCGGATTTTTCAATTATCTTAGCACTGTCACGTGTCTGTGGAAACCAATTGCAATTATCATCATGATTAAGAGAAACACATAAAATTCTACCTTAAACAAATGAAAATTCTATCGAAGAAATATCTTTGAACTATAACTAGTCGAAATCAGTGGAGTCGCCATAGCTTGATAATTTTTAAATGACTTATTATCCAAATGATATCTTTAACTTAATTGATTGAATCAGGACTCCAATGTAGCGACGACTTCAGTCACGTGACGAATTTTTAGATGGTGACTTGAGAACATTTTGTGTATCTTTCTTTGGCGATGAAAAATCACCAGAAAACATTATCGGGACGGCTCCGTATTGATGAAAATCTTCAGCGCACATTCATCAATGACACCGATAAGAAACCAGTCCAACACATGCAGTAAACATGCAGTTAAAAAACCGTTTTTGATTAGAATGTTGACAGCGACTGTCAACAGTTTTGTCACGTCTCCCGCGGGCAATCTCGCTTCTAGATTTGACAGGGCAAAAACTAGTGAAATATTTCATTGAATTTCATTTAGAATAAGTGAATATCAGTAATGACTACTTCGAATTGAGTCTCGGAAAATTCGCGGCTGTTAATGAAATATACACGAGTTCACTGTCGATATTTACATTCAATGTTCGGTGTTTTCATTGCCAACAACCAGTTCAACAGTTGTGCTTTTCTACAGATCAACAGTTGTGCTTTTCTACAGATCAACAGTTGTGCTTTTCTACTGTTCAACGGTTGTGCTTTTATACAGTTCAACAGTTGCGCTTTTCCAGAATCCATTGTTCAGCAGTTTCATAGTGTTGTGCCGTTCCACTGTTCTACAATTGCGTTGTTCCACAATTGTGATCATCCACAGTTCCAGCCGTTCTGCAGCGATATTATCATAGCCCGCAATAAAGTGGAGTCGGCATGTAAGTCCAGGCGTCCGTCCATCCACCCGTCCGTGTAGTAAATGTTCTGCGGACTCCTGATTCTATTATATAGTTCGGGTTGTATTTAGATTAAACTCAGGTCAACTACCTACAATTCCACCCTTCAACTACACCTACAATTCCACCCTTCAACTACACCTACAATTCCACCCTTCAACTACACCTACAATTCCACCCTTCAACTACACCTACAATTCCACCCTTCAACTACACCTTCACTTCAAACCCTCAAAATATAGAAGATCTATCGATGAAAACTATTTTTCCACCTGTAATAATTATTATTATTAATTCCACCTGGTGATCGCGTCGTTTCTTAGTGATAATCGCTAATTACAATAGGCCGATAAATTACCGGAACCGGAAGTGTATCGTGTTTGACATGTTTGTTGACGTCATCAGTCGCGTCACATTGGCGGCGGCGTTCAGCTCACTACGCGAATAACACGGGTTTTTCTTAGGTTGTCGATTGTGCGGCATCGATATCTGGCTGGAGATATTGCCGTAGAGTCGGCAGATTCAGCGCATCGTGCGGCAGCTCTTTATACGCTGTGTTTATGAATCGGTCTTCGAAAACTGTTTTTACACCGAAGTTTCCGACGCGTGTATTTTGTGGATATCGGCATCGAACGATTCTCGCTGTTGTGAAAATCGGTAAGTTTATTTCAGAATCAAATAATCACGGATTTGAAATCTCGTTGCAGAAAGTTTGACATTAAAAATCATAGCTTGCGTCTAAAAAACTATAAAACTTGGTTCCCGGTTTTACAAATTTAGTAATATACGTTTCAAATCTTATTGACGTTTTTGATAAAGCAATTTGAAAATTCTAGCTGACATTATGTGTCGTTATTTTGCGGAATATTATCATTTTTTTTATTTACTCTCAATTCCTTTCGGAAGTTCGTCGATGGTACCTACCTACATTTTCACCGGTATAGAATCTATCGAAAGCGTTGCAAAAGTCTCCGAATAAAGACTAAACCAATCTGAATGTGAACGGTTTATCCTGACGGTGTTTGTAGTTTTCGTAGCGAGCTCAACGGATTTGAAAACATTCTCAATAAACTTCGGTCGTTTTTCTATGTTGTTAGAGACGGTTTTTTTTTGTACTCCGGGGGTCTCTTCACCCGGCGATTATTGGATTTCTTTTGTCATCAATATTAGACAAAATATCCGATATTTCCACGATTTATTGTCATACGCATGCGATAAATTCTTAAAAAGGATGTTGAATTCGACGAATGAACAATAGCTCGATGAACTCAGTCGAATTGATCCGGAATTCCACGTACTATGAATGTACGAAACGTGATTGCTTTTTCCTATCTTTCCCGTATTGTTTTCCTGTCGCTTCTAAAAAGCTGCACTCGAGCTTTTGATTTCGACACAATTTTCGTTCGTACGTTCGAATTTCGAACGTGCGCGCCGAACTGATTATTAATTCTATCATTAATTCTATTCAGTTTGTGAAGTGTCAAACGAATCGATTCAACGTTTATGAATATTTTTAAAAACTATAGATTTTCAGTACAAAACACTTTCTACTGGATGCTTTCGAATGGAAATTGGGTGAACATTTCTGTGAAGATCTCACCTGCTGTAATACAATGGAAACCGTTTTGCTCCGACAATCGACGGCTTCGAATCGTTTCACGATTAAAAGGCAATAAAAAAGAAACATTGTCAACCCCCAGAGATCACTCCTGGTTGATGATCGCTCGTGACTGGTGATCGCTCGTGACTGGTGATCGCTCCTGGCTGGTGATCACTCGTGACTGGTGATCGCTCGTGACTGGTGATCACTCGTGACTGGTCTCCATTCTAGCTGTTATGGCTGACTGTAGAACTTAACGATAGACGAGACAAAAAATGTTGTCCGTTTTGTCCAAGAAAATCTGTTGAACGGACTATAGTATGGAATGCTCCGACTTTATCAACCGTGGATTGCACTGTTACAAAATCAGAACGCCGCAAATTCTAATTCTCTGCATTACACACGATTGAATACCCAACAATTTGTAAACTATTCAATGACAGTCCTGTAGAGCGTAGAATAATCTATTTTAAGATTCCATCGAGACAGCAATATTCGATGTATCCCGATACCAGCTCAGTGGTCGCCACATTGACAAGACAAATTTCCCAACTTCGTCAATAGACAGCGCGAAGGTGTAGGTTCATACTGAGGAGTGGGGGGGGGGGGGGGTGGGGTGTTCGAGCACTGCTACGGTTAAAAACTAAATGTGATTTTTTACAAAGATTTTTTTTAAGATAATATACAATGATATAATTGTTTATCGCCTATTCATTGGCTTCATTTTCCAATGGAAATAATATCGGTATTTCCCAGGGCGACGACGTCAACCCCCCTTTGTTTTAACGCACTCGGCTGAACGTATTGTTCGGAATTTATTTCACAATTGCCACGTATATTTCCTGTCGCCATAACTAGCATTGTTGCGTGTCATGCGCGTCTGGTTCTGCGAGGTAAATCTAGCGTGCAGACGCGATTTAGAGACAGTTTTATATTAATCACTGCAGCAGTAGCGGCAGTCTATTTCGATTTCACGGCGCGGACGATGTTTGAATTTGGAATCAGGGTATAAAACACTGGAAAAAGTTTTCGATCAATTAGGGAGGAGAGAGAGCGTGAGGGGGAGTAACTCGCGGCATATGGAGAGAGTGGAGAGAGGGTGAAACGCAGAGAAACGCGAAGGAGCAAGGGAAGAGAGAGTGAGAGAGAGGGCGAGGGAAGAGAGAGTGGAGGAGAGAGGGAGCGATGGAAGAGAGAGATAGAGGGGGGCGAGGGAGCTGCGAGTAACGAATTTCAAATCTACGAATGTTTATTTTATGTTTAGCCCGCAGAACAAATCAGTTGTAATGAAATCAATTCTTTCAGTCGAAGCCCCCGCGGGCACCGACCGAGATGAGGTTTATCGTCTCGCGTCTGAAACGGGACAGATTTTAATAGCTCAGAATTCACTTGTTCGACCACAGCCCCGCAGTGAATAAATACCGCGAGCTCCGCGGTGAAAAAGCGCAGAACGGCCACTGGTTGATTAGTCGTTTGATTTATCGCAATAATAAACCACCCGCCGTCACAAACAATGGCCGTCTTTCGGCTATCTAATCAACTTGCTTAATCAACGGAGATCAACTGTAAGAACGGGGAGATCAGACTCACGTGTCGGTGCTACCCGCAGCCACCGAGTAATCATTTCCTCTTTAAACAGAGCGCGTCGGCGCGTTAGAAAAAGTAAAAACGTCTTTTTAAACTTTCGTGACTTCAAAAAAGCCTTTGACAGTTGATTTCGAATGTAAAATTGATTTGAAAGTTCAGAAACGGTAACTCCTGATTTCCTGTACTTCCTGCCCTCTCTCCCTCTCCCTCCCTCCCCTTCTCTCCCTTTCTCTCTCTCTCACTCTCCCCCTCTCCCCTCCCTCATGTTAACATATCCAGATCAAAATATCAACATCATCTCAAATGAACTCGACAAAGAATCAAATATTATCATTAAGTGTCATCAAGTGAATGAATCGATGGTAAACACTATCAACTTATAATCGATAATCAGAATAAACAGAACATCGTCTCATCTCATCTTCTCCAGTTGAGTTGAGATCGCATTCTAGAGGATTGCACCGCAGCAGCAGCAGCAGCAGCGGCGGCAAGAGATTTTTGACTTTTTCGATCAGTGACACAGAGGGATCAATGAATATTGGCAAAACTGTCAAACTAATTATCAATGAGTTTGTGACTGAAGTCTCGCATCCATCCCGGGCTCAATCCTTCTCTACTCGCTAACAGAGATTTTCATCGCACGAGAAAATTTTTAAATAAATCTCTTACATTTTTAAGGATTGTTTGTTAGGCTTGATTGAATTCCGATTCGATTCGAATGAACCAAATTCACAAATAACTGTGTATCTCAGGTCCCTACTGTATATAGAGGTCGGACCAGGGCCGAATCTACGAGCTATTTTTGCGTATCGCGGAGGGCAATTTAATAAGCGAAGTGCAATGTTATTACGAGTCAGACATCACGCTCAGGGAAAAAACATGGTCTAAAACATATCTTATCAATTATTCCTACGATCTTCATAAGATATAAAAAGTGATGATAAAAAATTTCTTGAATTCATTTTTTAGATTGCTGATGTTCATAAATCTATATGAATAATTTATGTAACATTTTATCAGAATTTATGCAAATTTGCCTAAAATATATTCAATTGCGTTCGCAATCTTTAAATTTATGATATATACATAAATTTCGTTTTTGTCGACTTTACAAAAACGAGTACTTGAAACTTGTACAATTTTCGGTTCCAGCCCCGCAAGCTTCCATTCGCTAATCTAGGTTTTAACTGAGTCTCAGATTCATAGCGGCCCGTGATAGAATTACGATGGTTTCGAGGTTATCTAATCCCGGATTATCTCGGTACAACGGTCGGCGATCTCGAATATACATACATCATAGCCGAGGTCGTCGCCGTTTCGTCTGCCGTAGCTATAAAACACGGATTTGCGCGTTCACTAGCCGAAACGACCACGAAACCAAATCGAATTGAATCGCGTTACCGAGTTGGCTTAATTGACTTTGGTTAATTAGAATCGGCCTTTGGGAGGAAAGACTATCTGCAGGATAAGATTGATGGATTCGGTCGATCGTAAATATTGTGGATTTTTTTTTCGACGCGCATTTAAACGCGCGCCGTCGATGTTTCTAAGGATGTAGGAAGTTGTTGCGAGCCAGGAAATAGTACCCACGTGACTCGTAGAGAATTTTAATAACGTTCTGACAAGATTACGACTGAAGCAGTGAGCGCGCTCACTCGCTCGCTTACCGACTGATTATTCTCCGCTTCACCGACACACACGCCGTTTTTATTCCGAAACGAAGAGAAATTATTATAGTCGTTTTATAACTGAATCGCATTCTCGGGTTTAGGAAAAAATCTCCCGTAATTGAACGTGTGATTTCAGATAGGTAATCGATAAATATAAACATTCACTTCAGTTGATTTCTTTATTTTCCATTTTCTGTTTGTAGTGAAGGAAATTAAAAAAATTAAAAAGTCACAACTTGCAGTATTTCTGATTCAACTAAACCTAATTGTTAGTCGTCAGTTAGATAGGTCGTCGTGATCCCAATTTGTTATACAGTCAAGTCACCGCCCTCCTAACGCCACCATTTATCCGAGAACTAACGACTTAAATAAGTTAAGCTAATTACACTATTTAGATTGTATTTTGGCAAAGAATGAATTCTTTCTGTGTTTTGTCTTCATAATAAATCGATGGACCTTCATTTGATTGTTTTCTGAATAGAATCATTAATCGCTTTTTAAACGCTCGTTTTAATATCGATAGTTCATTTAGTAACGCGTGAAGGCTTTATATTATGAATGGCGTGAAATAAGACGAAATTGCTCTTAACCCTTTCAGTGCTGACTAATCAATACCCTATAGTGCTGAAGATAATTTGAAAATTTTGAAAAATTCCACCCTAGTGTGTTGAATAACGGGAATAGCACTATAGTGCGTCAACACCGCGGTGCGGTGTATCGTTAGTTACTAGTATTTCACTATGTTTGACAGGTGCTGCCATCTTTCAAGAGAGATTAAATCTAATTACTAACTACACCAATACACCGCAGTGCAGTGTACTAGTGAAATCCATCACCGATTTATACACCGCACTGCGGTGTAGACGCACTGAAAGGGTTAATGAAGTCTTACGACTTGGTTTCATTTGAATTTATTAGAGATATAGGTTAGTTATGTAAAATTATGCTTGTAAATCAAAATCCTGGTGGAGGAATAAGTGCCGTCTTCTATCGGGGGCGTTATTTAGGTATTATTATAACCCGGTAAATTAGACGAAAATCGTCTCCTACTGAAAGATGAGAACATTTTCGACGATTTGAATTTACGAGGTGAAAATCTATAAATCTTTCGTAAAGAGAATGAACAATTTCATGTAGTAAAGAGCTCCGAGCCGAAATGGCATCATTTTGATGTATGCTATTGGTTTTATACGCAGTTTCTATAATCGTTTACGTCGAAAATTGATATCGATCGACTTTTAGTTTATTACGGACATCGATTGAAGCGAGCAGTGAATTCATCCATGCGTCTGTCGTTGAATCCGATGATCATTTCTACACAAAAAATCTCTTTATTATGAAATGTGATAAGGCGGCGGAGACGGCGAGAGGGAGAGAGAGGGAGAGCCGGAGACGGAGAGGGGATGATGATCGTTCCAATCGAATTGTCGTAAATAGAACATCGCAAAATGACACTATTATATCGAATGTCGACAATCGAACGATGATTGTCGTTTATCGATGAGCGGTTCACGAGATGAAAAGCGCCGTTTAGGAGCGAATTTAATTCTCTACGATCGTCGCGATGATTATTTGGTTGAGGTCTCGACTCTGTCGCCGCAATTCACCGTCAAATCGGTCATGACTTCGTGACACTAGTGGCCTCTAGCGGATCCACGAGTGCCACACTTGTCATTTTTATAATCGGACCTCGAGTCAATCGAGGATTCTACCAACTGCATGCAAGAGTCCACCACCAGGTGTCGCTAGTTTACTCGGTTCTCCTGCGTTCAATTTCACTTACATTTCAGCTAAAATCGGACGAAATTTCAGTCTCATATCAATTAGTTACTATGGAAACTCTCTTTGAGAATTAGAAAAATGAAGCATATCTGGTGGGGTGTCAATGTATGGATCCGGGACCCTTAAGGCTAAACAAAAATGATACCTTGTTTCTCCGCAGCGGCCGGGTCATTTTTGTAAAATATGATAAAATTTATAAACAGTTCATTTCTATAGCGGCCGGGTCTGTAATGGTGAAATTGATCACGATTTTAAAAAAAGTAATGTGTAGGGTAGATAGGCGGCCGGCCGGGTCAACATTTAAGCTCAGCAGAGCGGAGAAACGAGGTATCAATTTTTTTTGGCCTAAAATCTAACTCAATGCCGATTGAAAATGAGCTAATTATGAATGCGCAGATCTAGTGTTCGTCACGCCATCTGGTGGGATAGCTGGAGTTCCGGTCCCCATAACTCTGTGTTTGGGAACACCATATAGCTCTAATCCTTGATTGTCGCAGTACTTGGATTATTGTACAATAGTTAAATCAATAATGATATGGTGAATAGGTCTACGAGTTGCTATAAATAAAGATAAAAACGATCGGTCCAAACTTGTCCTGTAGGAGATGAAAGCTCTCAGCGTTGTCTAGGTCGGTATCAGCAGGCGTGTATAACACGGTGTAATGGCGGCGATGATATTTTCATGTTATGTATTCATGTAATGTAATGCCGTTTCCCGGGAGAGCATCAGGTGAATTTGTATTCGGTTTTCGAAATGGAAGGCGTCAATCGCTATGACAAGCGTGTGGTGCTGTGTACTGTGAGTATGTGTCGATACTCAACGGGTTTAAGGCATTATTTATCTCTGAACGAGACATAACACGACTCGACGAGAAAATACGGGTCTTTGCGAGACTTCACGGGACGTACGCGTCCATACGCCAGCACGCGACTACCATTGGGTCTAACATGGAGCCACACGGTGGTCCCACTGTGGACCCGCTGTGGGACCACGGTGGTCCCTAATCTTTTCCCGTAATACCGTAGGCTAATATTTCAATCATATCGGATCCAGGTATCGATGTAGTCCTACAGCCCTGTGGTGTATGACGGACCCCTCAGACACTATCGTGTTCGAGAAATTCTATCAGCCAGGCCCTGAAAAAAAATATTGACCCTGCATTCTGCATCTATAGCCAAAACGCCCATACTTTACCAACATTATTCCTCTGATCGTCACAATGCGTTCAGGACTTCACCCGATACTTTTTTGATTGGGAACCGACATAATAACCAGGACCCAGTTCCACAGTTGTGAGTAAGAGTTAACTCCGAGTTAAAGTTGGTTCATTTTCGATGTTTTAACCCAGGGTCAAATCTTAACTCAGAACTGTGGAACTGGACCCTGGACCCAGTTGTGAGTTAACTCCGAGTTAAAGTTGGTTCATTTTCGGTGTTCTAACCCAGGGTCAAATCATAACTCAGAACTGTGGAACTGGACCCAGTTAAATTAGATATTTAATGAGCAACCTTTCACAAACTGTCTCACACACGTCACGTCACATGGTGACTGGGTGAGGGTTAGAGATGCCTGTTTTAAGATCTAGTGTAAATAGTTTAAACAGCGCGGACGGTGCTGCTGCTGCTGCTGCTGCTGCTGCTGCTGCTGCTGCTGCTGCTGCTAGTCGTTGATTTTAATTCGACTCACACGGATCGATTCTCTAGATGTCTATAAGAATCGTTGTTTATGATGTTTACCCAGAAATGTTTCGTACATCAATAAAACTATGTGTCGCTTTTATTGATTTTCGATGTGTCTTAACGCGGCGCGCGCTGGCGTTCTCCACATCCACGTCTCGGACAGAATATATTGCGACATCGTTCGCTTCACCGCGTCCCGCTCACTGCGCATGCGCGCGCCTTTTCCGATGCCAGTCACGTGGTCTCGTCGACCCGAGTGCGGATCGACGGCGATGTAAAGTTTAATAGTTACGTCCTGGGAGAGCTGGCCGCTCATTGGTTTGAATCCACTGTGACCCGCGCGACAGTAGCTCCGGTTTAGGAAACCCGATGTTGAATATTTTATCCCTCGAATGACGAAAGTCGAATATCGACGTCTGTTCTGCGCAGTAATACTCGCTTACCGCAGTTAGGCGGCTTCAATCTTAAACCAGATAATCAGTTTGGTCAAAATGACTTCTATGAGTGTTGTTGACTGCTTTTATCCGCTGTCGCACGATTGTTTAGCATTTTCAGCCTCGAGTCTATTTTGCACTAGTCTATCCTCGATTGCTGAGTTAGTAGGAGTGAGTAGAGGCATAAACTCGTACATGCTGATCATCTTCAGCCGACCGGCTTTACACTATCGGGTGGATCATCGATTCCTCGGTGGAAAAAAACATATCGGACTTTCCTCATCTGTCGTTTAGAATATAGCTGACTGATCACTTCACAATTATCAAAGCCTCGATGATTGAATAATCTACAACACTGCCATTTTGTTCATATCCTATAGCAAGTCAACTTCACACTAGCACACCTGGTGGATCCTCGATTACCAGTGCTAGAATCCTCAACTTTCACATCACTCTGACAATGATCTTCGCCATTGTACACTTAAGCTGCTGCGGGATGCCAGCATAGCGCTCTATTAAACCACTTGAGCTTACAGGGATGCCTAACCTTCACTCTTTACACTGCTTATAGTCTGACTCTACATATGATAAACCCTATATCTCATTTTGTGTGGTTGAAATAGCCGCCATTTTGTTTTTGAACAGTTGTTCCATGGGCGTATCGGTTCGAATTGTATATTGGGGTTGGATGCGGCGGGATGGTCGCGCGGACTCGACTCCGCCTTCTACAGACACTTAACAACATGGCGGAGACAAATGCGCAGCAGCAGTTTGTGGTTGTAAATTAGACTATTTACCACCAGTAACGCCAATCCAACAGATCGATCGAGCGCACGGATATTTTGGCGTCGACCAATCAACTGGGTATTGATTAAATAAAAATCCACTAAACGAGACCACAGGCTATGAATATGCAGATTGTCGTCGGTTCATCACGGCGAGTTTCCAATTTCACGATCCAGGTTAATTCTAACACTTGACGGGATTGATCGCGCTGCGCTCCGTCTAATGACCGAGTCATTGCAACCGAGGAGAAATATCGAACTTTGTGTTCGACGGGTGGAAAGTTGGTATAAGCTGAATTGGCAATATGTCAGTCTGTGTATATGCTACTGGAGTTCACTATTGAATCTCAGTGTATCGTAGATAATAAGGTCAGCGAGTTTATTCCTCAAAATCTTGAGATGTCGCGTAGTTCAAACACGCGACCGAAAAAACCGACCGCAGTCTTGCGCGTGTAGAACGGTGGATAGTGGCGCACTTGTACAGCACTGTGGAACTGGGTCCAGAGGACTTACAAACTGTCGTGAAACCTGTCTTTTGGTTGACCGCCAATATGGCGTACAGTCACGTGGAACTAATACACAAAATACTGATCAACATCAGCCATGTAACAAACAAGTTGCGCTGATCTCCTCGCCCAACTTTCTCGGGCATTATGTTTTCAATGCGCGGTATCAAACACAACTGATATCGAGGACGCCTAAACCAACTGATTCCCTGCGTTATCGTACACAGGTCAATCTACGAAGCCTTCTTAATCCGACATCAAATTCACTTCAAAGAACAAGTTTACAGTCTTTGATTATTGTGAAGTCACCTCGCTGCCCTCACACACCGCCATCTCACCCACACTAAGCTCATTGGCGTGATTGAAGTATTCCAGCGGCAAAGCTGTTTTTTATGTGATGTTTTTGTTTTGCATTAGACTGGGCGCCGGATCCTTCATGTTCCCAGTAATCAAAAATGTCTTAGCCACGAGTTGATGCCAGTATTGTGTACCGTACGGCTCGACTCGGGGGACTATTGTCTTTTCTAACTATATACTTTATCAGATGGGATATATATGGCCCGTCGCATCCGGGTCCCACGAGCATCTCTCATATATCTCCTACCAATCAATACGACGTCCATCCCGATGATTGGCTGATTTTTCCACGACACGTGACCCCGCATTAATTCCTAAGACATCTCAATCGTGATCGCCAAGTTTATCTTTCGACAAAACGCGCTATCTATACTGGTAAACTAATCATAGCAGTGGTCAACGGATCAACTCATCGCCATGGTTACTTAATCTTCGTCGTTAACTATCGCCATGGCAACGCGTAACGGACGAAATTATGGTTGATTTTGTTGATGTCGGACGCAAAGTTGATTTATATCCCGGCATCAGACTCTTTAATAAACACAATATACATGTACTAATGATGTTTTATAAGAGATAGTGGAGAGAGGGAACCAAAATATCATCCATCCATCGGGTCAGCGACGGAAAGGTCACCTAGAAATCAATCGTGTCATTAGGAGTTGGCGGTCGGTGGAAAAAAACTTCGTCAATATTGACAAGTGCTAGAGAGAAAGAAAGGTTGAAGTCTTAGTAGGAACTGCTACCGAAATAGAAGCGAACTCTTAGGAAAACCTGGTTTGATGTTTCAATTTGCACTTAACGTAGCTCTTTTAAACCAACCGCTGCCTTTTTCAAACGCTACTCGCTTTCACGGCGCGTCAATATACTTTTTGATTCCGGTTAATTCAATCACGTTACTCCGTGCGCCTGGTTGAATTCAGTTCCGATGCGGCGTTAAGTGGTTCGTGCGGTTTTACGAGGCTAGGTATCAGCGGTGTAGATTCAGGACCCAGCCGACTCGAATGTATAGCCGCGATCGCACGACCGTTTTTGACCCGAGCCAAATTTCGTGGCAAATCCTTTCGATCAGAAAACCACTTTTTAGATGTAAAATGATATCAATCTGGACCTGGTATTTGATAGATTAATTTTTTAGAAATTACCCAATGTCAGTTATCTAACTTAGACATACCGTGTGCCCCGTCGCGACTTAAGTCTTAAGTCTTAATCTTAATAATCAACTCAGATCTTAACATGTTTTAGATAGG
Source organism: Tubulanus polymorphus (assembly GCF_964204645.1). NCBI lineage: Eukaryota > Metazoa > Nemertea > Palaeonemertea > Tubulaniformes > Tubulanidae > Tubulanus > Tubulanus polymorphus. The sequence goes on from NC_134032.1 coordinate 1,488,645, forward strand.
CTATAGAACTAAGATGGTCCAATAATGGTCTTTGATTGGTCTTCAATCTAATCCATGACTGTGCTGCTGAAGTGGCCCCTGGTGCTAATCCAGTTCTGGGCCGTCTCTTTCCAAGTTTTTAGAAAGTTTATGTTTTGAAGAACACGAACGGCGTGGGTAATAGGTACCTCGCGACGTCTGAGTATGAAAACAAGTTGCTAATTTGAGCGGTAAACGTAGTTTGCTGTGTGTAATAGGAGACATTAATCTTCCAATAGAAACTCGTAGACAGTCGCGCGAGTAGTCGAATATTTCTGTGATCATGAGACCAAATCTAATTTGACCGGTGACGACTCTTCTCGCAGCCAATGGCAGTGAACACAACGTTCCATCAATGCGACTAAAGTGCTGCTGGCAGCGGTTGTAGTTGAGCGGGTGGTGAAAAAACGTTTAAACGCTGCTGCCTCAAAACAGATCTGCGGACGAACTCCCATCTATCCCAAATTCGGACTCGCCTGACCAATAATCAAATTTTGAAAAATTCAGACCTGTAGAAACGAAGGATATCCCGGTACAGATATTCCAGTAGGTCTCTACATCGGAGCCGAAATATTGCAGGCCGTGTTCGGTACTCACTCATATTCCAGGAAAATATGTTCAGTGAATCCCCTGTCTCTCAGGACCAATGTATTTCATCAATCGTACGCTTTTCGTCACTGCTACCACTTTCTTGTGCATTGTAGGTGCGTTGTCCATGGGTTGAGTTGAGAAGGAACCTCCCTCTCGTTCATTCCATCCTATCTCTACCAAATCTCTCCACGTGCCTCTCTGCCTCTCTGCCTCTCTGCCTCTCTGCCTCTCTGCCTCTCTGCCTCTCTGCCTCTCTGCCTCTCTGCCTCTCTGCCTCTCTGCCTCTCTGCCTCGTCCTTTCTCCTATGCTTAGCCGTCCAATTCATCTACCTCACCATTTCTTTCCCCTACATCTTTATCACTCTGCCTCTCTTCCCCTCCCGTGTCCTCTCTTTATCTCATCATTTCTATCCTCTCTCCTCCTCTCCTCTTCCATCTCCTCTCTCCTCCTCTCCTCTTCCATCTCCTCTCTCCTCTTCCATCTCCTCCCTCCTCTCACCTCTCCCCTTTCTCCTCTTCCATCTACTCTCCCCTCTTCCATATCTCCTCTTCCATCTCCTCTCCCCCCTCTCTCCTCTTCCATCTCCTCTTCCATCTCCATTCTCCTCTTCCATCTCCTCTCTCCTCTTCCATCTCCTCTCTCCTCTTCCATCTCCTCTCTCCTCTTCCATCTCCTCTCTCCTCTTCCATCTCTCCTCTTCCATCTCCTCTCTCCTCTTCCATCTCCTCTTCCATCTCTCCTCTTCCATCTCCTCTCTCCTCTTCCATCTCCATCTCCTCTTCCATCTCCTCTCTCCTCTTCCATCTCCTCTTCCATCTCTCCTCTTCCATCTCCTCTTCCATCTCCTCTCTCCTCTTCCATCTCCTCTCTCCTCTTCCATCTCCTCTCTCCTCTTCCATCTCCTCTCTCCTCTTCCATCTCCATTCTCCTCTTCCATCTCCTCTCCTCTTCCATCTCCTCTTCCATCTCCTCTCTCCTCTTCCATCTCCTCTCTCCTCTTCCATCTCCTCTTCCATCTCCTCTCTCCTCTTCCATCTCTCCTCTTCCATCTCTCCTCTTCCATCTCCCCTTCCATCTCCTCTTCCATCTCTCCTCTTCCATCTCCATTCTCCTCTTCCATCTCCTCTCTCCTCTTCCATCTCCTCTCTCCTCTTCCATCTCCTCTTCCATCTCCTCTCTCCTCTTCCATCTCTCCTCTTCCATCTCTCCTCTTCCATCTCCCTTCCATCTCCTCTTCCATCTCTCCTCTTCCATCTCCATTCTCCTCTTCCATCTCCTCTCTCCTCTTCCATCTCTCCTCTTCCATCTCTCCTCTTCCATCTCCCCTTCCATCTCCTCTTCCATCTCTCCTCTTCCATCTCCTCTCTCCTCTTCCATCTCCTCTCTCCTCTTCCATCTCTCCTCTTCCATCTCCTCTTCCATCTCCTCTCTCCTCTTCCATCTCTCCTCTTACATCTCCTCTCTCCTCTTCCATCTCCTCTCTCCTCTTCCATCTCCTCTTCCATCTCTCCTCTTCCATCTCCTCTCCTCTTCCATCTCCTCTTCCATCTCCTCTCTCCTCTTCCATCTCTCCTCTTACATCTCCTCTCTCCTCTTCCATCTCCTCTCTCCTCTTCCATCTCCTCTTCCATCTCTCCTCTTCCATCTCCTCTCCTCTTCCATCTCCTCTTCCATCTCCTCTCTCCTCTTCCATCTCCTCTCTCCTCTTCCATCTCCTCTTCCATCTCCTCTCTCCTCTTCCATCTCCTCTCTCCTCTTCCATCTCTCCTCTTCCATCTCTCCTCTTCCATCTCCCCTTCCATCTCCTCTTCCATCTCTCCTCTTCCATCTCCATTCTCCTCTTCCATCTCCTCTCTCCTCTTCCATCTCCTCTCTCCTCTTCCATCTCCTCTCTCCTCTTCCATCTCTCCTCTTCCATCTCCTCTTCCATCTCCTCTCTCCTCTTCCATCTCTCCTCTTCCATCTCCTCTTCCATCTCCTCTCTCCTCTTCCATCTCTCCTCTTACATCTCCTCTCTCCTCTTCCATCTCCTCTCTCCTCTTCCATCTCCTCTTCCATCTCTCCTCTTCCATCTCTCCTCTTCCATCTCCTCTTCCATCTCCTCTCTCCTCTTCCATCTCTCCTCTTACATCTCCTCTCTCCTCTTCCATCTCCTCTCTCCTCTTCCATCTCCTCTTCCATCTCTCCTCTTCCATCTCCACTCTCCTCTCTTCCCCCTCATCTCTATCCCTCTCTTTTCTAAGTTCTCTGTCAGACAGAGTCAAAATTGAATCTACTCGTGGAATATGCCGAGTCCTATAATATATGCTTCGTTCTCTCTCCATATATCTATAACTAACACATCGAATTCCTCGAGGCGACGTTGTATCCGTGTATATTTTCACTCGAGTATCAGCTCTCTCTCTCTCTCTCTTGATGACTGCACGTCTGGTGGTGATTTAACGGCTTTCACCAACGAGTCACACATCAAAAAATTCTTTGTATATATCAATAAGAGAGCTAGCTATAGTGGAGACTAGGAGATTGAGAGGAGAGGAGGGATGATAGATAGAGGATAGAAAGGAGAAGATAGGGGGCTAGGGGAGGAGAGGAGAGGATGATGGATAGGGTAGGAGATAGAGTTGTTTACCACACTATCAATTCGCATTTGTTCATTCAAACATTTTCCTGTCGAACATTATCAAAATAACTACTATACACTTTAACGACAAAGAGTATAGCTTGCCTCGAAAAAGTTCCCCCGCTCCCCTCGCCCCTCTTTCCAGCTCCCCTCGCCCCTTCTCCCCCACTCCCTCAACCCTTCTTCCCAGCTCCCCTCGCCCTTCTCCCCTGCTCCCACTCGCCCCTTCTTGCCCGCTCCCCTCGCCCCTTCCTCCCACTCTCCTATATGTCTCCATCATTCTGTATTTTGTAGAAACTGCTGTTGATATTTGACGGATGTGAGTTAAATGTAGCGAACTGATTATAAACTGTCCTGTTAACTGAAGCAACCCTCACCACTCTCTCCCGTCGCCGCTATCGCTCAGCTAGTTATATTTCCACACGTTCAATACTGCTTTCCGTCGCTGTATTAATCAAGTTTTGTCGATCGCTCTAAGATCTATATACATCGCGTGGAGGGGAAAAAAAACGAAATACGTTTCTTCTTGTGTGTGTCGCGCGTTTGGTCGATTTGCGAACAATCAGAATCTCTATTCTCCATCCTGTCCGTATGTGAATGCCTTGTAACGCGCGTTCCGCTGGTGTTTCGCGTTCTGTTTTTGTGTGTTGTTGTCCGAAGCAATCGGGGGGAAACGAATCCTAAGATTGAGCCAGTTACAGACGTCTATGTGCCGTCTATAAAAAAAAGAAACACAGGCAAGCGCAAGGTGATTAATCCAGAAAACCGTGACGTCATTAGTATCATCATACCGACAGAGCACCGCGAGGGTCACTCATTAGCTGGCTTCAATCCATTTATCGTGCTAGGGGGCTGGGGGGCTGGGGGGATTGGTTTCCGTCCAGTTTCGCGAAAAAGTTTATGTTTAAAGCGGTTATGTTTCAATTGTTGTCTTCATTGATAGCGACTAAACCAAAGATTTGACGTTTTTCCTTAAACAGGACCTTGATATCAATTAGTGATTATTATAAGTAGACAAGAGTTAATCTTAGGCTTATAGCTCGGTGAAATACCATCAGAATTTGAATTTAGAGTCGCGAACTGGAGACTGGATCAGGCTAACTCGGGTCGTGATGACGTATGACTGGGAAGTGATGACGTATGACTGGGAAATGATGACGTATGACTGGGAAGTGATGACGTATGACTGGGAAGTGATGACGTATGACTGGGAAGTGATGACGTATGACTAAGAAGTGATGACGTATGACTGGGAAGTGATGACGTATGACTGGGAAGTGATGACGTATGACTGGGAAGTGATGACGTATGACTGGGAAGTGATGACGTATGACTGGGAAGTGATGACGTATGACTGGGAAGTGATGACGTATGACTGGGAAGTGATGACGTATGACTAAGAAGTGATGACGTATGACTGGAAAGTGATGACGTATGACTGGGAAGTGATGACGTATGACTGGGAAGTGATGACGTATGACTAGGAAGTGATGACGTATGACTGGGAAGTGACGACGTATGACTGGGAAGTGACGACGTATGACTGGGAAGTGACGACGTATGACTGGGAAGTGATGACGTATGACTGGGAAGTGATGACGTATGACTGGGAAGTGATGACGTATGACTGGGAAGTGATGACGTATGACTGGGAATCGGGGGCAGTAAGGACTAACTCCAGTTATCCCGCTATAGATGGGTGCGCATCAATTACTTGCATCTCAATATACATCCACACTAGACACTGTCATCAAACCGTGTCATTGACAAACTTAGATTAATCGTCACGGGCTCGAATTCATTCTCATTGAATCTGGGTGGATTTTTCACTGAATCGTCCGCCGTTGTCCGACTGCTCGCTAGCGACACCTGGTGGATGCTGACGCGGGTCGAGTGAGACCGTATCGTGATAACACATGTGCGCGCGCGGTTCATTGATGCCCTACTAAGCACCGTAGCGACACCTATATTCAGGTGAGTTTATCACCCTATTGATTACGGTACGGCGGAATAGTGGTTGATCCACGCAGCTGAGCCTGTCGTTCGGGGAACCTTTATAACTTTATCTTATGTCATCATGTCATTTCTACTGATTTATAGACGGTTTTATGGCGACATGTGGGGTTTCTGGGGGTTTCCGTGGTACATCAACCACACTCGTGACATTCAACGGCTCTGTTGTACTGTTTGGGACCAGTAACAACGTTAGCTGTCGGCGTATCTATCTGAAATATTCGTGTAAACACGGCATTCGTCGCTTTGTTAATTGTTTCCTTTTTGTCAGCCGTTTCACCCTCTCTCACTCCCTCTTTTTTGCCTAAAGTAGTGGATCTTTGTCAGTTTGTCAAAATGAACGTAGACGCGCGATTTGTGAAGTCACCTAGCGTTGCTTTCTGCTCGCATTCTCGTAAACGCGTAAAAATCTTAATTATTCGTAATTAGGAAGTTTGTCTATCTTCATTCAAGAACAACTGACTTTGAAATTGCGATTAGTTGTTTTATAGTTTTCTCATGAATTGACACGCATTTTGACGACGGTATGTTGCGCGCAGACGGCAGTGTATCAGCGATGGTGTGATGATCCCTCGTCCCATGTATCCAGCTAATTACTGATTCGCGCGCTGTGATAAATAGGTCCATTAAAATCTATTACTGCATTGAATTAATTCATTAGTTCGAGATGATTCGCAGTTTAACAGTGTTCACGTGAGACACGCACTCCCCACCTCTCCCTCTCTCGCTCTCTCTCTCTCTTGTCACTCTATGATGGTTTATGGCTGGTGTTTAAAGCCGTACGTGAGACAGATTTCGAATCGGGTTTAGTTTACTTTATTGGCCCCGAATGTCGCAGATACGGAGACACAGAGATAGACAGAGACACGGAACGGGAAAGGAATGATTAGTAGTGATGATGATTATCTAAATTTATATATATATATATATATATATATATATATATATATATATATATATATATATATATATATATATATATATATATATATATATATATATATATATATATATACATATATATATATATATATATATATTATATACAGTACAGATGAAACTGTACCAGTACCACTTCCTAATGCACCGCGCGCACAGTTCTTCCAACATCTGCAAGACTTGTCTCATTCGGCTTAAAAGATATAGCGCATAATCCTCGGAACGTAGAAGCGAACTTTCCGGGAACGACCTCTCGTAGCAAGTGGATTAACCGTAAGGATTGAACTTTAAAGGGTTTAGCAGGATGGCTATACAGAAGCCGGCGCTCGCTTGTAACTGCTGGATTAGAAGTCTCTTATTTTCTACTTTCTCTTCGGTAAAACATGAAACATGTTTCCCCCAGAGAGAATTAAGTACAGCCCGTACACAGTCTACTGGTAACTTCAGCTAAAACACAAGTGTGTAAGTAGACTGTAGTCGCAATGCCGCCGCGACACAGGTGCCACGGTCTATATAGTTAACACCAGTCGGTGTCGGCATTTTCCCAGATCAGATCGCGCAAATTCGAATCAATCATTTGAAAGACAAATATATCCAAAACGTATCAAGACGTTGTCCTTCAACTTTTCAATAGCCGATTCTTATGAAATCTACAAAACTGAGTGCGGATTTTTGAGGGCTACTTTAGTTAACTAACCTACCCACCGATCTTGGGATTAATTTCTGCAGATTCCATTGTTCCAATCACACTCCACCTGTCGAAACGGACAGGTATATAGCCAGATCCCGCGAGCAGATTGACCATAGCCTAAATGTAATCAAAATACTGTTTACAACGAATTTGGAAAGATTTTTATTAGAAATAAGAAAAAATTGAACCCGGAAGAACGAGTTTCTAAATATACATGGAAGCTAGCGGATCCTCGATTGCCGCAGTAGAGTTACTAGTTCCCGCTGAACCGACGACATTTTGACTGGTGATTCCCCGATACAAATCGAATCTAGCCGTGATTATCCGCAATATTTACCCAACAATATTCAACATATGCGGTAGATATATTCATGACTGGTCGCGTCTAAATCCCCTCCCTGAAATCCCGGAATACGACAGGACAAACATCTCAAACTGCATCCAATAAACTGAATTAGATGTGTGTGTATGCACGGGTCCAATAGGATTATATTTATATTATATATATTGCCGGTGCCGTGCGTATCAAAAGCTCAACAGTAAATCGAATTTCGTAGATGAATCACTCGAGGGATCAGGTTGTCAGTACTGGTTTTGATTTGCTATGAACCACCAAACGATTCGTCGTGGGAGTCAGTTATTAATAAGACGTGTAAATTAAATATAGGAGTAGCAGCGGCGTTAGGGGAAATTGTTTAAAATAGTCCTAACTTTACCGGTCTTAACTTTAGGCTACCCTTAGCAGGAGAGAAAGAGACATAGGTAGGGGCAGAGTATTTGACACCGACTCGCGAATTTTAACTCATTATTTGTGACCGGTTTAAAACGGTTGTTCTCGGCGTTGAAAACAGACGGTTGCATTTAAACCAGAAATCTGACGTTTTTGTGAAACTAGAGCCTGACCTGATTGCGTTGCCGAAACCCTTTTGGGGGAACATTCGCCTCTGTCCGAGGCGATACAATCGCCATGTTTTTGAACCACCACTACACCTCAATATACCCGCGAATCCTACTTCACAATCGTCTGTTATTCATCCCGTCTTTAGGACCCGTACATATAACGAACGTACGAAACACGCAGTAATTATATATGATATATTTTACGTCTGATAAAGTTCCCACGACTCGAGTGGGGCCCAAGTTGTCTATATTTAACCGAACCGGGTCGGTTGACGGAGCGCGCGGATAATGATGACACATTCACCACCACAGTTTTCACAAGCCGATTACCGCTAGCCTAATTATTATCATTATATATACATGTTGCAGTTCGCTATTAGCAAAACATATTATCAGGAAGTAAAATGTTTCATTATCTTGTTACAGATCTCATAACGGTTCCCATTAAAATGTTGATACGTTACTAAGTGATTATGGCACTGACCGAGGATCGAACCCGGGTCTCGCACTTACTAGGCAAACGTGCTAAGCAGTAGGCAAATACAACTACTGTCTGTCACACTTGCTCTCCGTGCGACGTTTTGGTCCGTAATTTCGTTAATAATCGGTTTATCTACCTTCATTACGCATCAATTTGTTCAGTGTGGAATTTGCATTCAGAAATAAACAACAATTTTTACTAAAGTTGTTTTTGTTTTCATTTATGAGCGATAGTTTACTCAGCATACGCTCGCGTAATGCTGAAAAATCCGCTCCGCGGACGCTCGGAAACGTTACAGTGACGTCATCACCTGCTCATTAGCATATCAAAATACAGTAGGTGGCGCCACGTGACGGGCCATAAAAGCCGTTTTTCAGCATTACGCGAGCGTATGCTAGGTAAACTATCGCTGATAGAAGAAAACACAAACAAATTTATGCCAGTTCATGATTTATTTCTGAATGCAAATTCCTTACTGAACAAATTGATGCATAATATTTACAGATCAACCGATTATTAACGAAATTACGGACCAAAACGTCGCACGAAGAGCATGTGTGACAGACAGTAGTCTTTTCGTGGGAAAAACGACTCCAATGATTCAGTAAATTATGATGAGTTACTATAATGACAGCCTCGTCACTACTAAATGATTTAAACGTTTCGGTCAAATCTAACAACGCTGTCTCATTCTCAATGACGTCAACAATTGAGCAACAAAACAATTAGTTACTAACGGCGACCATCTCATTTTCAATACTTTCAACTTTTAAACGACATTGTCATTCTCGATGACTTTTGGATGTCGCGCGTTGTACTTTTAGACATCTGAATCCCGGTAACTGATATGAATGCCTATTCATCAATATCATGTACAAGATTTTTATACTTATAAAATAAGTATAATATAATTGAAAGGATATTCTCGTGCTAAAAGCCGTGGTACCAAAAAAGGAGGATGCCCTGAACACGACCGCTTGGCGCTGCAAAAACCATCCTATAACGTCTTACCATGCCGACTTATGTTAATCAAGTTTGCGCCAGGACAGCTGTGACATAAATCAATAAATCACAGATTCTTGTTTGTATAGATAGTCATGGAGTGATGGATCCTGTAAAGTGAATATTAGAGACCTAGTCCACAATGGCGTCGACTCAACAGTGAACGCGTAGCTGCCTTCTGCGCCCTTCAAATATTCATGATATGCGCATATATATACGGGCAATGTCTCAATTTAAAATTTTCTAACTCAATAAACACGAGAACAAGTGAAATCTCGCGAGATTTGACGTCAATTTGCGAGATGTTGATGACTTGACGGAGATGAACGTCGACAACGTAATCAGCGTTGCGTAGCGTTAATGCGCCCCGTCGGTGCCGTACGTTACTTGACGACAACGTTGACGAAGTAACCGTCAAATGATCGCAATAATTATAGTCGTTGTATCTATGCGTATCTATGGTGTGTTGGGAGAACATTTAATATATTGTATTTTGTTGCGCAGGTTTTGACCTATAATCTATCATTACATTGTCTGTAACCAGTTTTTGTGGTTATTTCGCTAAATTTGTTGAGTAAATTCCAGGGGACGGTTGCTCAAAAGTTGGTTAGAGTTAACCAGTGGATAGTCGATATGGTGACAATTGAAATTTCATTGTTACTATGTTATTTAACGACCGGTTATCTTTAACCAACTTTTGAGCAACTGGCCCCTGAAGTTTTTGAAATGTGCGGTCAGAATGAACTATTGGTTAACACTGTATTGAATGAATGCCGACGAAGTCTTCTTTTGCTCAAGTTCATTGAAAAAAAGGAACTGAGTTTAAGAAAAGATAAATCAGTTAAAAAAATAACTTAAACAATGCTTGTTCCATGCTTAGAAAATGATCAATCTTAAAATCATCAAACTCATGTTTGTATGGGATGGAAACATGTTGTTGAACTTTGAACGATGAGTCACTTTGCTCAGGTACAAACTCGTGTATCTCCCTTCCACTAATCACCATCCCCTGTAAGACTCCTTGAGTCCCTGGTTCATAACCCTGCCCATCAATAGATATAGATCTCCAACAGTCAATGATCTTGGTATATCGTGGCACTTTCTGATTCTAACCCGATGCCGTATTTTTGTCCTTTTTTGAATTTCCGAATATTTTTATTTCTTTGCAGAATGAAAAGTTGAGTGAATCGTTTAAACAAAGCTTATCGAAACGGAGCGGTAAGTGGCCAGTCTTGTTATCACTCACAAAATCACTATATATTTCAGCAGTTCGAATTGAAACGGTACCAGCAGGCCGAATTCTTTGCGGACCGCACTTTGTGGAACTCGTAGTTAAAGGGTTGAGATAATGGAAAATAAGCCCGTCACTTTTATGAATGTCCGAATTTATTTGAATCGATGTAGATTAGTAGATTAGTCTACCGGTGTCACTTGGGTGTGTCCCTTACAAATCCCAGCATCGCAGCAGAGGTTTCAGTTTGGAAACGTGCGCTACATTATTTGTGGAGAATTTGTATTTTCTAAATTGTTCAGTGATTTTATCGTTCTGCTTTTCCGTGACTTAAACAATGAATCGAATTGAATCGGGTTTGAAATCGGAAATCGGTCTCGAATTTACGTGAGTTTTGTTTTAGATCGAAATACATAATTAAAAAATTTCGGTTAAACCGCCGTTCGCGTAAAACAATCTTCCAGTCTGAACTGGTAAACGACGTTAATACATCGAGGTTTGGAAGTTAACATAATCTGCCCATATTCTAAGTGAAACCCGAGCGACAAATAGCAATACTGGAATATTGTCGCTGACTCTAATACTGGTATACAAACCACGTAGAGATCTGTGTTTGTGTGAGTGCAAGTGTATCTCTGTCAATACAACAGATACCGACTGCACTTTCACAAGAAGACCTGCAAACAATAAAGAACCGAGAGCTAGCTGACACGACGAGACTGACTGCGCGGACAAGTCCTTCTCGTTTGAAGTTTGTTTGTCGGTTTTATTCGAGCGTGATCCGTATTTACGGATGGAATATACGACAATCGGCCATCCATCACTCATCCAGCTTATAAATAATGATGATGTCCACCGCGGACGTCTGATGATAGATTGACCGTCATAAACAAACCGGCCGTCTGCGCGCTGCGCTGGTCATACTCAATAGAGGAAATCGTAATGATCCGACCGTTACGGCCGTTATTACCCATCATTCGTTCCGCGCACTTTCAAACATTCAAATGCCGCGTGATAATCGCGACGGTTTCATCATCGTCGTCATTGGCATCATCGAGGCGACATGAGACGTGACCTTTGCGCAACGTGTGTACACTTCCTGTCACCGCGCGCGCGTTTCATCCTCGACAGGTTTTATTATAGTCATCGATGAAACTCGTTTCGTCATATTTCGTAATTTCACCCACAGAACGCGTGGGCGTTTAACCTTCAAACCTATCACTGATACAAATGTCATTAATCGCAGAAATATTCGGGATTCGAACCTCATAAGCCATTGATTAAATTTTCCATATTCAAATTGGGACCCAGCGCACCAACTAGAACACATAAAACATTTCTCATTTCGTAGCGATGCCGACAGAGGGAAGAAATCATTTCGGCTTTGGTTGTCCTTCTGCTTGTCTTGAGGTTGTTTGCGGCTTGGATTTCGTTGCCGCATATGTCCACTTTTTGTAGAGTTTCAGACTGCGTGTCCTGGAGCCTTCCGTGTTTGGTCTGAGGACTGTGTGCCCGGGGTGGTCTATTGTGAGTGGTCGTCCACTGCTGTCTCAGGTTTTAAACTCCTCCTCCATCTACAGTAGATAAGCAGACAGTCGGTTACTGACTAAGAGTCTAAAAACTTCATACTTTACTATCCTGGGTCCAGTTCCACAATTCCGAATTGAAATTTGACTCTGAGTTAACACATTGAAAATGAACTAACTTTAACTCAGAGTTAACTCTAACTCACAACTGTGGAACTGGGCCCTGTTGATTAGTTTGGTAAACCACTTTGCCAGTGGCTATAGTTATTTTGCCGGTTTGTCTTTCGGGCCGGGTGTGTTTAAGTGACGTCACTTTGGAGGTCCCGGTTTTCCCCATATCTACGGAATGTTAGCACAGGAAGTAACAACACAATACTATATACTTTTCTCAGGGCATTGGCCTAGCATTTTATCTATCCTTTTACATAAATGGCAGCTCTCATTGAGATCTCCAACGATCAAATCATTGTTAAATCTCGGCGGGTATGCCACTAAAAATATCGGACGTAATCGATCAAAATCAGTTCATTTTCAATTCATTCTGATCTCCATTTCTTTTCGGTCTAACAATCCAAAAATTAGGCAAATCACGCATTGCGATAAACTCGGGTTAATCTCTAGAGTCCAGCCGTGGCACGAATCTCGTACGATAAACATAATATTTGAAAGAAAAATACTTTTTAATTGAGTTAAAAAGTAGAAATCAAGGTCGATTGATAAAATAATAGGCTCAAATATGTCCTAGTCACAATTTGCGGTTTAACGATGATAAATTCATGATTACAGTAATTATATAAAAAGTACATATCAACGGATGCTAAATTTCACACAAGTTACAAACATTTTAGTACGAGATATTTCAAACAGTTCGGTAAAACGGAGCAGTCTCGTAAGAAAATATTTTGATCATAGCGAATCTGGTAGATTGTGCTGGAATTTCGCTTCACGCAATAAATACCCTGCTCGTCTGCGATGGGTTCGAGTCCTGATTTATCCCGCACTGGCGCTCACCAGTGTTCGTCATATTGTTTGTATGTTTTTTTTTGACTCGTCGATCGATCGATAGTCTGCCGGAAAACTTGTCGGTAATTTCCGGTAGTTTGTCGAGTTACCCGGATGATGACATTTTATTTCGCCGAGAAGCAATAATCTCGCGCCGAGTGAGAGACATCTTCCCGCTTCATTCATCTCTCTACCTCACCCGGTCTCTCTCCGCCTCTCCATCGCACCTTTCCATCCTCTAACCTTCTCATTCTCTGCCTCCTCTGACTCAGAGTTCATGACGCAGTTAATTATGCGTATGGTAATGGCGGACGCTGCGTTAATCACTACTAATATAAACAGACGAACATTAAAATATCGTTATACATCATCAGTTCATCCGCATCTTCAGCATCTTCAGCATCTTCCCGTCGACTTCCACAGAATGTTAGACTTCATCGTTGAATTCCTCCCTCACGGGTGAGGGGTCGTCTTGCCTCACGGTGAGGGGTCATCTTGCCTCACGGTGAGGGTAATCTTGCCTCACGGTGAGGGGTCATCTTGCCTCACGGTGAGGGGTTATCTTGCCTCACGGTGAGGGGTCATCTTGCCTCACGGTGAGGGGGTCATCTTATCCCACGGTGAGGGGTCATCTTGCCTCACGGTGAGGGGTCATCTTATCTCATGGTGAGGGGGGAGGGGTCATCTTATCTCACGGTGAGGGGTCATCTTGCCTCACGGTGAGGGGTCATCTTACCTCGCGGGGGAGGGGTCATCTTGCCTCGCGGGGGAGGGCCATCTTACCACACGGTGAGGGGTCGTCTTGCCTCACGGTGGAGGGCCATCTTACCTCACGGTGGAGGGCCATCTTACCTCACGGTGAGGGGTCATCTTATCTCACGGTGAGGGGTCATCCTGCCTCACGGTGAGGGGTCATTTTGCCTCACGGTGAGGGGTCATCCTGCCTCACGGTGAGGAATCATTTTGCCTCACGGTGAGGGTCCATCTTATCTGTATGTACAAGTACGAAAAAAGAAAAGTTCATTCAATTTAATTGAAATGCATAAGAAATTGAACGCGAAAGACCGAGTAACCACCAGCGACACCTGGCGGATCCTCGCCTGCCACGAGTGGAATCCTCGATTGCCGCAGCAGCGTCGGAGGTTTCCAATTACAGTCGACATTGAAGTTAAATTGAGTAGAAGAGATTAATGCGCGCGCAGACGTTTTACGCATCGGCGGAGACTCGTCAAAATTAGATTTCACATAATCTTCATTATACATGCACGAATTAAAGCCCGCAACAACTAAATTTCAAACGAAGACGTTGTCAAATTTGATGAGCAAGACCGAATCGGGTCTGCTCCGACATTTGCTACGACGATCTCGTGACATTTCAGTTCAATCGATTAAAATTTAGATTCAAATCTCGCTGATTATCGTAAAGTCTCGCGCCAATTATCGCCTCGTTAAACAAATTTTGTAACGACTGATTAACTGTAATTAATCGGATTTAGTGACGCCGTTCAGACGACTGATGGAGCGGAAATAAAAGAATTGAAAATGCGAAAAAAGACAGAGAGAAAATAACGGTTTCGTTTCGTGGGGTGATTTTCATTTTGTCAAACCCGACTTCACCGAGTAGGATATATCTGTATCATGATATTTTCAGCTGCCAAGTCGGACTTAGACAAAACCTTGACATTGTCTAACTTATATCTGGTCTCTTCGGTCCGGTACAGGGTCCGGTATCCAATCCTGATTTTTAAGTAGTTTCGCGTCACGAGAAGAAAGTGTATGTAACGGTTGATTGGCCAGTGCGCGCACAGGTACAGATAGTGTAAATAGTAACTGCTCTTCTCCCTCTCTCCTCTCACTGCCCTCTCTCTCTCTCCACTCACCCTCTCTCCTCTCACCCTCTCTCCTCTCACCCTCTCTCCTCTCACCCTCTCTCCTCTCTCCCTCTCTCCTCTCACCCTCTCTCCTCTTACCCTCTCTCCTCTCTCCCTCTCTCCTCTCACTGCTCTTCCCCCTCTCTCCTCTCACTGCCCTTCCTCTCTCCTCTCACCCTCTCTCCTCTCACTCTCTCTCTTCTCACCCTCTCTCCTCTCACCCTCTCCCCTCTCACCCTCTCTCCTCTCACCCTCTCTCCTCTCACTCTCTCTCCTCTCACCCTCTCTCCTCTCACCCTCTCTCCTCTCACCCTCTCCCCTCTCACCCTCTCTCCTCTCACCCTCTCTCCTCTCACCCTCTCTCCTCTCACTGCTCTTCTTATAGCAGCTGATCTCTCTTCCCGTATCTTTACTTTCCACGGTGATTGATTAAAGTTGATATGACGATTATTATCGCTGGATGACTTGATGCTGCTGCTGTATTTACACTGTCCTCGCTTCTCCGCGCATCCACTATCCACTCTCCGGTTTTATTTGTGTGTTATTTGCCCGCGAGCTCAGAACCCAAATCCTCTCGTCCACCGCGTATATGTCGCCACCGTGTTTGCGTTGAGCTCGGCTCGTTGCACTGTCTCCACACAGTCAGCGCCTAGTTCAGTGACGTCACATTGAGAAATGGAGGGTGAACATCGAGCACCTGCCTCGGAGGAATCAGTGTCTTTAAATCCGTATCGAATCCAAAACTACGTAATAATTGTTTCGGCACATCATTAGACGTTTTCTCATATTATAACTAGACTTACTACTGGAAGACGGTCGTAAAACGTCATCTGTTTGTGTGTAGTTGGAAATAGTTTCACTCGCAACGAGAACTGATGACTTTTTCAAACTCGCAACAAGAACTGATGACTTTTTTCAAACTCGCAGCAAAAACTGATGACTTTTTCAAACTCGCAGCAAAAACTGTTGACTTTTTCACATACATTATTTACCTACTTATATATCGAGAATAATGGACCCCAATAGGTAACGTTGTTTAATCACGCAGAATTTAATGAAGAACTATTTGAGTGCGTATTGATATCAGCGGTAAACAGCCGATAGACTGGTCACCGGCAACATGTTATGTGCTAAATAGCGACGATGAACGTCATAAACAATTATCATATGACAGTTGTGAGCAACAGATCAGTGAGAAATGAAAAGTAAATAAAAAATACATAAGCCGCGTTCACACTACGACATTTATATGAATTCTCAGGTCCTCGGCGGCGACACTTCCCGGTGTTTGGTTCTCTCGGTCGTCGTCAGGTAGCGCCACTCTAGTTGAGACTTGCAGGTCATATTGTGTCACGTCCCTGACTGCAACGAAGTCTGGCGTTGATTACTTATCTTTTGTTTTAGCTAATTAGCTTTATTAATCAAAGAATTACTCGCCGCGCGTCCAATTAAGCCGATAGCGGAAGGGAATATTACAGAAACTCGGTAGAAAGCCGTTTCATTGGCCTTTAATTCAAATCAGGGAAGTTTCATTACATTCCCTGTTCAAATCAACCTTAGGAGCCATCTTGTTAGATTACAACACGGACCCATAGTATTTTATCAATGGTAACATAGAACACAAGCGGCTAGTTATAAAATAGCAAGGCACCAAACCTCACTTGATGAGAATGTGCATTCAGAAACAAACCGTGATATGCGTTTACGATTTTGATTTATATCCTAGATTGTGTCAAAAGAATTGAATTTTCAAATGTGCAAATTCGCGAAAAGTTCAAATCACTTGACGTTAAACAATAGACATTTACATAATCGACGTCGATTCTACTTTTGATTACCGTTTTCGTCGATTCGCCGTTTGATTACCTTTTTGATCGAACTTCGCTTTTTTTTTTGTATCGGTATCCGGGAATGAGGGTAACGGCTGAGCCTCGCGCGCACGCGATCTGAACGGGGCTTACACCGGTTGTTAGATGGGCGTAGCGATGAATTATTCATCGGTTCATGTTTCGTGACTGTTGTCAGTTAACGTAGTCATTAAGGTAATGTTTATGCGATCGCTACCAGGCCCGCTCCACTCCGCGCGCAAACCCCTCGACTGCTTAACATGTTTTTTTAAAACAATTTACGCTTCATTGCCGATGACGTACGCCCCGACGAAACCTCACCTCACCATCAGTCAATCCGCAGCCCGTTGACCCTGCGCCACTCCTGAACAAACTGCAACCTGTTGACCCTGCGTTAGATCAGTGACCCTCAAAAAGCTTGTTGTCCACGCTAGCGATCATTGGTTTCAAAACGTCACTGCTCTCAATTGTTGCGTTCAAAAAACCCAAGAATCACCGGCAAATATCTGCATTTCAATTCCTTTAAAATGGTGTATAAATTAAGTTAATCAAGAAAGGGACTGCAGAGCTATTTGACATTCAATCTAAACTTATGTTTGAAAAATGAGCGCAAATTATCGCAACAATGGCGAGCTCGAGGGACCGCCACAAAATGGCGCCTAGAAACCGGAAACTTCCTTATTAGTGAATGTCTGTAAAGTTAAGGTTCCATTGATATGTGTATTGAGGATGAATCTGATCTGATGTATCAAACAGTGTAGTTGGAGACCGTACCGTGTTTATCTAAGAGCGGTTTCTATCTTGTAAAGATTGGTTAAAATCGTGTCGATTTCTATAGAAATGAGATCTCGTGTCGCGATCGCGCTGACTGTTCGGCTCAATGCGACTGGAGAGGTGATGATTAATCGGTATTGTTGAGCCTAGTAAATCCCGCAGTACAGACAGGATTCATTATTCCGTGAACCAACTGAAAATCGTATTTTGCTGTCTCGTTTAAATCTTGGTTTGTACCACGGAGCAGTGAGAGGAGTGTGGGGGAGGGGGAGGAGAGTGGGGGAGAGAGGAGAGTGGGGGAGTGGGAAGAGAGTGGGGGAGTGAGAGGAGCTTCAAATTAGTTAGTGTAAAGCCCAACGCACACGGCAAAAAATCTGTTTCGCCGCAACGGAAAACACGTTTTTCAGAAAATTTTTTTTGCTCGTGAAAAACGTTTTTTGCTCGCGAAAAACGTTTTTCAGTTCGGTGTTTTCTGTTTCGGCGAAACAAATTTTTTTGCCGTGTGCGTTGGGCTTTAGTGTTAAACCTTGAACAAGTTCTGTATAATGTTGAATATTTTTTTCAGTAAAGCGCTCCGAGTCATTATGAGATTCAGCGCTGTATAAAAATAGATTTTATTATCGTTATTATCATTATTAAGTTCAAGTCAAAATGTTCGCAATAATTCGTGAATCGAACCAGATAAAAAAGGCAAAATATGAAAAAAAAATTCCCCTTATGACATTATTTGCTCGTTTGAGGCCAGTTTCTGATCTTTAAACAGGTAATCTTATCTATTTGATTGATTGATTGATTGATTGATTGATTGATTTATATCGATTTGATTTGGAGTCTCTTGACGGCGGCTGGTCTCAACTAATCGGTCTAAAACGAATACGATTTTTCAGTAAACCTCATCGGTTAGCACCTGATCGATTTTGGACCCCCCTAGGAGGGATCCCTTTGATGTCAGTATCCACGGCACAATCCGCGGGTCATTTGACCGCGAATAACTTTGAAGTATGCGCCGCTCGCTCGTGGCGATTCGTTCGGTTTATCGAAACATCGTTTCATCGATCGATTTCGGATGTCCGCGGTAAAACACAGACCCGCCGGCAAAACATCGTCAAATATGTCTCTCCGCTCACTGCTGTAACCACTGTGTGTGCCCATTAACTGTGCGTGTACCATGATATCCATTTACACGTCTCATCCTACCAGGCACGGATTCGAACCTGATGGTATCCAGACTCGGCCACGGCGCGAATCTCACTTTCTTTTTATCCTTAGAACCACACTCGAACGTGGTGAACGGATGATATAAAATAAAACCCACTATCTACAAATTGAATCAATTTCAAAATCGAGAATTTTTATTTATTCAAAAAATCTGAAATACATAGAATACCTTACCTTACGATAGAGATCGTCGTCACCTGACGTTTTTAAAATCATTTTAATTTCTATATAATGGGTTTGTATCTTATTTTTTCTTTGTTGCGGATTTTTGGTTATTACATTCAAATACACCTTGTCGTCCATATAGCGCATCGTTTCATTGCGCCCGTCTTTATTTCATAATTCACCCATACATGAACTTGAACAATAGTATCAAACAAGTGACGGGAAACTGAACCCAATTATAGAACAATTTCATAACACACATTCCGACTTATCAACCCTGATTGACCTCTGAATCGAAATGTGTCCAAAATTCGTCTAAATTTAAACTTTCCATGCTCTTCAAACTCTAGCCGAGTAGCAGCTTATAGACCTAGTTAAACTAGACCATGAAGTTTATCAGACGAAGGTTCACGACCGATCGATGATTGGGGTGATAAAAATTTATGACGTTCAGAAATATGAAAGTTACACAACTTCAATCCACTGTTTGATATAGGATCCCGATAGTTTTGCGTACACTCTTATTCAACCTTCTCATTTAAATTCACTTCTCAATGATGATTGTGATTATCATTATGAAACGGCATGTTTCGCGTGGACAGACGATAAACTATGAGCCGATTGGAATCGGATATTCATTTTAAATTATTGATTTCAATGTCATTGATTTTATGTCACAGCTAATGGTTTTCGACTCGAAAGTAAGAATGATTTAGGATCTAATGTTTTTTTTTTGTGCGTATGAATTTGAAACTATCATCAATAATAACAGACTTTCTGTTGTTAAAAAACTATAGCGACGGTTTTTGAATGTTTGTGTCTTGCAACCAGTCCTTGCACCATTAGCGGGGGGGGGGGGGGGGGGGGGGGTCGTGTCTCGCAGGTTTAAGCCTGGTTACTCCTCCAAGATTCTGTAAAAACTTATTGCATAAGAAGTATTTTTATATTGTATAAGATTCTGTAAAAACTTATTGCATAAGAAGTATTTTTATATTGTATTGAAGCAAGGTATATCTTACGCTTCTGGCACCCGTAGCGGACATACGCTGTGGCCTATTCTCAACAAAATATCTCAGCAGAAAAAGGGATTTTATTTTTCGATTTGGATGAGAATGTTTTTTAACTAAATACGTGTATTTGTTGTAATTGTATAAAATAGCTGCGATCGATTAGATTCTAACGCGAGTAACGTCACGGAACATCTGCTGCATTGCTGTCACACACCGACCTCTCGGTCACCCTATCTCTTAACATCTGTACGACGTCGCATTTCTAACGACCGAATTTTCAGGGAAATCAGCGAAAATCGTTTCATCGAAAATGATCACATCGGTCATTCGTCGTTTAATTAGTTATCAAAAAAGGCCCGAGGTGCCTATAGCGATACTATATGTCCCCGGCGCCACGGTCTCGGCGCGCTTTCGCTGTAACTTCGATCGTCGTTGTGTCACGTGGTAGCAATTTGTCAAAACATTCATCTAGAAAGAAGTGACGGCAAAACGAATCGCTGAAACGCGCGTCAATGCTCGTGATCCGGATCACTAGACCATTTACACTGGTGATTCATTTCTATTAATGATGGGGCTGAACAGAAAAATCTAATGAAATCGACTTCTCTCCGCCTCGGCGATACCACCGGCTCCGCCACGGCGAGTTGACGAGTTCGCGCGAGAATTTAGATACGTCCAAAATCGACAGCTAAATTCATTGGCGTCGATTTATCTTGAGCTCGTTACACGTCGAGCGACTGGTCGAATAGCTACAGGACTTGTGGTTGTTTTCGCCGCCAGTGAAGCGAGCGATTTGTCAAACGATTAATCCCCTCACAGCCCCTCACAGCTCCCCTCACAACCCCCCTCAGAACCCGACAACCCGACCGAGATATCCAAATAACAGCGAAATCGTCGCGTATGGATTATTGACAATCGGTTACCGTATCACCGTCTCCTCAGTCGATTCATCCGCCGCCGTCTTACTGATTTCCGCTCGGTGTATCAATCCGCCGCGTCGTCTTGATTTGTTAGCTGATAAATGACAACGAGGCGCTTCCGGATTTTGACAGACCGTAAAATTGATAACAGTAAATTGTTGATGGTTTTTACGCGGCATTTATTGTTGCGACGGTTTGAGGTATGAATACTCGAACCACTCGGCGCCTCACTCCCCCATCTCTACCCGGATTCAGCGCCTCACTCCTACCCTCTCTACCCGGATTCAGCGCCTCACTCCTACCCTCTCCACCCGGATTCAGCGCCTCACTCCTACCCTCTCCACCCGGATTCAGCGCCTCACTCCTACCCTCTCTACCCGGATTCAGCGCCTCACTCCTACCCTATCTACCCGGATTCAGCGCCTCACTCCTACCCTCTCCACCCGGATTC
>NC_134032.1:5141174-5196174 GCF_964204645.1 Tubulanus polymorphus
TTAATGTGTGTGCTATTACTGTAGTACAGTGATTGCGTGTCAACTGTACCCGGATAAATAGATGCTGTGAGGCTTGGGTGAGAACGGTTAATAGCGTGCTTGTTATATAGGGGGAAGTAATCCCCACTCATCACCACAAGTAATTTGTTTTCCTTATAAATGGGAGATAGAAAAGCATTCTTAGCAACAATAAATAACAGAATAAAACCAGCAAAAAAACAATTTGAAATAAAAAAGTTAGTTGATGTTACAAAAGAAATTGAACATAAAATATTGAAATTAGAAAAGATAAAAACTAAATACGTAGAGAAAGTATCAGCTAATTTAAGCTACTGTAATGTTAGTACATCGCGAGAATTTAAAGTGTTTTTACCCGATAAATGGGTTTCATTGAGTATGGAGGAATTGAAAGATTTAGTAGGATTTAAAATAATATATCATGGAAAAAATGAAGATGGCCATCATGATTTAGAAATTGTTGATTAAATTTAAAAAAATAAATTAATAAAAATAATGAATATCTAGAATCCGAAATGACTTATCTGGACAATTTAATTGCTCCTCATAGATAGACAAAAGTAGTGAGATATTCAATTAATTAAAAAAAATTATTTTTTTTGCTTTTTTTCTAAAATATTAATCCATTTTTTTTATTGTTAATTTTGGAATTTCAGAAGTATTTTCATTTTTAATAGCAGTTGTTTCAGAATTACTAATATCATGAATTTTATTTGATTTCTTATACCAATTACACCCAATCAAAATGAATACAATTACAAATCCAACTGTAAAATATAAATATTTATCAAATATTCTACTATCAGAAGGAGTAGAAATAACAATATTTTCACCATTTTTATTACTTATTTTTTCTTTTACAGCTTTTTTATATTCTTGTGATTTAATTCCTAATTGCCGAGACCATTCAATTTGTTTCTGAGTTCTCGGTTTTTTCTTCACTTCTTTCACCTCGCTCATTTATTATAGAAATATTTTTACTTTCAATATTTGAAAATGTTATAACTCCAGTTGATAATAATGTCATAAATCCACCTAATTGAAATGATAAATATCCAATCCATTTATTTAATTCAGTCATAACTAAATAATCATTTTTTAAATCGGAATATAATCTATTTTCATCTTCAATTGGTAGTATATAATTACATAATTTACTATAACCTTTTACTACATTTTCTGATATCGCGTCATTAATTCTAGCTGTTCTCGCGGCTTCATAAATCTTAAATAATCTAATAATTTCATCTGATTTCATTGTGTCTAATTCATTATAAGTTAAATTTTTACTAACAAAATTTTTACATTTTCCAGATGCTATTAATATTTCTAATTGATGTTTACAATAAAGATAATATTCATAATTAATATTTGTTGTAACATTATTTAAAGCACCATCATCTGGAGTTAATTTTGTTTCTGTTATTCCTAAATCATCTAAAGTTTTTTCAATTGGAACATCACCATTTTTAGATTTTATTTTCTTTTCACCTACCATTTATATAACAAAAAAATTAATTGTGTGATGTTGCAACTAGAATTTAACTAGAATGTAACTAGAATTCAACTAGATTAACAAGCTAGTTGAAATATTAATGTTTTTGTTTATTTCTTGTTAAATCTAGTTGATTTTTGTTTCAACTACTAACAACTAGAATTCAACTAGAATGTAACTAGAATTAAACTAGATTAACAAGCTAGTTAAAATATTGTTAAATCTATTTGATTTTTGTTACAACTACCAATAACTAGAATTCAACTAGATTAACAAACTAATTGAATTTAAATAAATTCATATTTAAATGGGTGTTGTAATCTAAATAGTAATTTTGATCTTTTAATATTTTTCAACTTATCCATATATTCATTACGTAAATCATGTGGAATAATATCATTTTCCTCAAGTGCATTTTTCATCGATTTTCTATCTTTATTGTAGAATAAAACTAGAAATCTAATGTTTTCTCTAAAGTCTTTAACAATTGAATTATATTTTTGATTTAAAACCCAAGTTGTTATCCCAAAATGTCTGCCAGAAAAAGCCAAATAACATAACTCACTTTCTCTAACTTTTGAATCATGTAGATTAGCACAATCATCTATGATAAATAATGTATTTGATCCTTTATAAATATCAATTGCTATTTTTATACAATTATCTAAATTTTCTTTTACTGTTTTAGGATCTAATATAATAAATTTATTATTCCTAGTAATATTTTTATCATAAGTTTGATTAAATTCATATGTTGGACAAAATAATACTATATTATCAAAATAGTTTTCATAAACAGTTTCTAATAAATGTAATATAAAATAAGTTTTTCCACAATTTGTTACACCAGAAATTAACATATTATGAGGCTCAAATATAAATAATTCCTTATTCATTTATATATTTTTAATTTTACTTGATAATATCCATTCATTGAATTTATCTGGCCATCCAACCCATTTTACTAAAGAATATTTTTTTCTTTTAACAGTTTTTGTTTTTAGTACTTTTTCAATTTTATATTCTTGTTCTAGATTTTCAGTAGTTAAACTTAATTCTTCTTCATAAAAATATCCATCAACTTCTTCATCATCTAAATCTTCTAATTTATAGACATATGGTTTTGTTGTTATTACCTTTTTTATTTTATATATTTCTCTAGTAAAATTTCGATCGTATCCTTTGTCAAATATCTTTTTATACTTAGAAATTCTAACATTTTGACCAACTTTAAATTTAGGTTAACCAAAATCATCTACAAGAAATGCTCCATATAAATTATTCCAAACAATTTCAGCATTTTCAGGTTTTCTAGCATCAATAGGTTTCATTCCAATAGAAGAATGATAAGAATTATTATATCCTTCTATCAATTTTGGTAAAACATCAATCCATTTAAAAGTATTATTTGCCGTAAAATATTTCCACATTCTTGTTCTTAATGTTCTATTAAATCGTTCAACAACTGCTGCTTTTTTATCTGATTTTGTTGAAAATTATTTAATATTATGATTATCTAAGAGTTCATGAACAAGTGAATTATCAAACTCTTTTCCATCATCAAATTGTATTTTTTCTGGTTTTAGTTTATCATCCGAAAGAAATTTTCTTAAAACATTTGATGTTTGTACAGCATCTTTTCTATAAAGTGGGAAACTCCATACATAACGACTAAAAATATCAATTATATTCAATAACCACCAATAATCATCATTATCTTTCTTAACATTTTTCATATCAATTAAATCTCCTTGCCACTGTTGATCTACATAACTTACCATAGTTTTACGAGTTTTATATTTTCTAACAATTTTTTTATGTGTTGTATACGTTGGTTGTTCTAACATAAATTCATTTAATCTTTATATTTAACTAAATTTTGTGGGATTATCTTATCTAATTTATCTTGTTTTACTTTACGCCATATATTTTTAGTAGAAGAATAAGCAACCGAACTCTCAGGGTTGTAATATAAATTTCTTAAATATTGTTCTTTAGTATTAGGAGTTTTTTTACCACTCATTTATATATCCTTAATTTTAACTTTATATTTCTAATATTGAATACTATCTAATTGTGAATTTACAATATTTAATTGCGCGTCAGATATAATATAAATGTGCATTTTAAAATTTTTGATTCCTTTATTCTTTTTCATGAATAATTGTATTCCATCTTTAGTGTTCTGTAGTTTTTTTCCAGAACCATGTAATGAATTATCTTCAGTTGTTCTAAAATCTACCCATAATGCATATTTATTACCGGTATAATAATCAATTTGATTAATATTACAATTTTCAAATGATTTTACTTTTTCATTCATAGAATGTTTTCTAATTTCAGGCCATTGATCAATCATTCTCATTCCTTGACAAAATATTTTATTTGCTATTCCTTCGATAGTTATTTCTACTTTTGTTATTTCAGGATTATAATAATTGTCAACATTTATTGCGCCATTAGTATACGTTCCAATGGTAAAAAATATTAATATACCTTTAATAGATCTTCTAGGAAAGTTAATATTCTCATTAATTATTTCATCATTTGCATTAATAGTTACAGTTTTAAATTTATCAATATAATCATATAATAATAAAAATCCTTGATTGTATTGAGTTTGAATTGTGCTAGCAATATTTTCATTAGTTACTGTGTTATATTCTAAACATATATTCGATAATTTATAACTCATATCTTTAACAACGCTAGATAATACAATTTCATTTACAGGAGCAAATGTTATCTCAAATATAATATCTTCTTGAATTGCGTATTTATATAAAGGTGCATTATTATTTATCAATTCAAAGTCTAATGGAATTTTATATTTGCTTCCATAAATCTTTTTAATCAAATCATCTACATCATTTGTTAATATTGCGTTATTAGCTTCTGATCTTAATTTATTTTGGTTTTCTGATTGAATTCCTTGAAATATCATATTATTTCTATTTTCTTTAGTTAACCATAAATATTTATAATGCATAAATAAATTATAATCATCTAATGAGAAAACTGTTTCTGGTCCAATCTTTATTGTTAACTTTTTAATCAAATATCTTCCAACATTATCAACGACATAATTATTATTATTACCGATTACTTTTATATCGGCTGATAAATAAATACTGTTTGGAACATAAAAAGTATTTTGTGTTAATCGAGGGATTCTAACGTATAAAGTTTCATCGGGATTAATATTTGAAGGGTTATGAGTAATTATATGATGTGATCTTTCTGCTTTAATAGCATTAGATATTCTAGAAATCTTAGAAGGACTTATATAACTCCCACTCATTTATTAAACAAAAAAATTAATTATTTATTTTTTGATATTTTTTGATATCATATTAACTAAACCAAAAATAATAGCACTTACAACTGTAATTAAAAATAAAATAATATGTTCAGCAGCAAAGTTAATAATGTTTCCTGCAGATTTCAATATAAAACCAACAATTGAAGCAATAACTCCTGGTAAAGCTGCAGCAGATTTTTTAGATAGTTCCCATAAATATTTTGCTAATTTCTTTAAACCATCTTTAACTTTATCTTGTATAGAATTATTGCCTGGGGGTTTATCTGGTTTATTGGGAGTAGGAGTAGATTTTAAAGCATTTGATATTGCTAAACCAATTGTTGTAAATAACATAGTAACAGCTGTTAGAATTGAAAGAATTGTTATTCCTTCTAATTTAAATAATAACTTTATCCTATCTTTTAATGATATTTCAGAATTTGGTTTAATCAACAAATCTTTAAAAATAACTTTTAATATATTAATATTATAATCATATGATTTTAACAATAATTTAATTTCTTCTTTCTGTACTTCTAAATTATCTTTTAAATTACTAATTTCTTTTTCTAAACGTAATTCTTTTTGCCTATATTCTATTTCATCAATTACTTGATGATCTAAATCAGACTTTAATTGTTCTATTTCTTTATTTTTATCAGTTAATTCTTTTTCCAAATACGTAATTTTTTGATCTCTTATACTTTTATTATGCGCAATTTTATCAGATGCAAGTCTTATACTAATAATTTCTCTAATTGCTTTGTCAGAAAATATATCTAAATCTTCTAATTCTTGATCTGTTGCATCAAGTAACCCATTCTGTAAAAGTTTTTCAATTGGAACTTTATTTGATTTAAGTTTACTAGTTTTGGAAGTTTTATTCAGTAAGTTATCTAAACGTTTTTCTAATTGTGATTGACTTAAATCATTATCAATTTTTTGAGTGTCTCTTCTCGATGTTTCGGGTGTTGAAGATCTTAATTTATCTCTATTCTCTTCCATTTCTGTTTCTGATTTCTTTTTGATTATTTCAAATAATTCATTAATTCTTTGTTTAAATACATCTATATTATCATCTATTTCTTTTTGTGTAACATCAGTTATTTCATTACTATTACTTATTATTTTAATTCTATCTGGTTTTAATTTTTCTAAAGTTGATTCTGATAATATTTTATTTTTATTATTTTTATAAGTGATATCAATATAATAATCACCTTTCAAACGATAATAACATTTACCATTATCTAAAAATTTTAATTGATCTGCTAAAAGTCCAACGTCTTCATCATTTATGTTAAAATTAGATTTTTCAATTAAATCTTCTAATTTAGGTATTTTGTTTAAATTATCTAAATCTTGTTTTACTAAATCTGGGTCTAAATTTTCAGGATTTAATTGTGATTCAGCATTTTTAATATAATCAGGTGTAGTTAAATTAGAATTATATGCTGGTTCATTACCATCATTAAAACTTGTTTCATCAAAATCAGGTGGTTGTTCATCAGTTATGTTAGGTTCATCAAAAGGATCCATTCCAATATCTTCTACACCTTCTACATCCATTTATATAATAAAAAAATTAAAATTTAAAATATAATATTCCTCCGATTACAATTCCTATACAAGTTATAGCTAATTTAGTATTTTCATGGGATTTATTATCATCATTTAGTTTAATTACATCATGTTGAATATCGCCGTGTGGGTGCCATATGGCACCATTTTCTGATGTATTGTAATCTTTTATTTTAGAATCATTATTTAATTTAATATTCTTAGTTTTAGTTTCTGTTGATTGAATATGTTTTTTATTTTTTTCACCTTCCATTAATTTTGGAGCAGTAATAATCTTTTTATTTATATCATTTAATCCAATTGAATTATTTATTGTTGCAGTTTTAATTAGATTATTATAACCAATTATATTTCCCATCTTTAATACTAAATCATTAGAAATAATAAATAGATTAGGGCCTATACAATAATTTAATCTAATATGTGATTTATCTAAATAATTTTGATATCTTACAATGTTTTCTGGAATCGATCTATTTTTATCATTATGAATGGAATCTTCAAATAATACTTTGAATTGTTTCTGCGCATCAAATGAAGTACTATTATTTCCAACTATTGGTGATCTTGTTTCAACTTGTGCACCTAAAATACATATCAAATAAGTTCTAATTGATTGATTTATTCTTTGTATACCGGGTTTTGTAAATCCTTCACTATAAGATTCAATAAAATAAACCCAACCATTATTATTATTAATTTTATAATTATGATAAGCTCCAATTCTATGCATATAATCAATTCTTTTTATTTCATACTGTTCACCAACACCTTGCAATTTACCATGCGCTCTAAAATCGAAATTAATATTTATATTAAATTCATTACATATTTTATAAAACTTAGATAGATTAATATTATTATCCAATTCTTTAAAATATTTTGATCCAGGTAAAGGGCATTCTAATTCATTTAATATAATTCTAATTTGAAAGTATACATGAAATCTAAATATTGTATGAATGAATTTTAAATCAGAATATTTCAAATTTTTATCTAAGTTATTCAAGTGATCATACCAACTTACACCACAACCAGCTGTTGCACAATGAACAGCAAAATTTAATTGATTCTGCCAATATTTCATATTAGATTTTACTTTATATATATTATATTCATCTCGAGTAAAAGTAACTTCATATGTATTAAATATATTTTCCATTTTAGATATAAAATAGTTTGTTTCAGTAACATAAATTTCTAAATTAATCAATGAAGGTAAAACTAAATTTTTATATATTATCATGTTACTAAAATCTATTGCTGGAGTATTATATTTATAATATTCATGTGATTTATTATATTGGAAAGCTTTTGGAAACCCCATTTATATAATAAAAAAATTAATAATTTATTAATTCTTTTAATAATTTATCTTGTTCTTCAACTGTTATATGACCATTTAAACTTATTATATAATCTAGTGTGTTCTTTAATTTATTAATTTCTTTTATATTAGTTTTGATTTTTTCTTTATTACTTTTTATATTTAATTTTGAACTTATACCAGTTAAAACACTTGATCTTAATCCTAACACACCAATTGATATAGCTAAAGGTGTTAATGGACTGAATATTGCTAAAAATGTTATTACAGAACTAATTGTAACCGAACCACTTATAATCAAATAATATATAATTTTACTTTTTAAATATTTTTTCTTTTTTATCTTTAAGTCACTTTCAAATTCTAATATTTGTTTTTCTAAATATGTTTTTAATTTAGTTTTATTTATATCATGAGGAATAATATCAATACTATCAACTTTATCTTCCATTTATTTAGCAAAAAAAATTACTAATTAGTAAACTTATAAGCAACAAATATAACAATAACAGTTCCACCTAAAATCCAAATTATTTCATATTTCTGTTGTTCTTTACTTGGGGTATAATAATCTGATAATTTAGGTTTGTATAGATGTAATTTTTCTTTATTGGTTACCGCGTTATATAAACTCATTGCATCATCAACTGATTGAAAATCTCTATGTGAAATCTTCTGATCATATAATTCTTTGTTAATATAATCCATATAGTTTTGTCTCTTTTCTCTATATTCTTCTGCAGCTTTATTGTATTTCTCTAACGCTAAGTTATGTCTTTTTTGTTCTGTTAATGAACCATTTTTATCAATATTTTTAAATAAATATCCACCACCAGTAAATGCTAAAGCGTTAACAATTGCCGATCCTATAATAGTTATAATTGCAGAAGCCATTTATTTAGCAAAAAAATTATACATTTATATGGGAGGAATATATTTTTGTTTTTCCAAATAATCAATAGTTAAATTAGATAAAGTAACTGCTAATGTTAACTTTAAAATATCATTTAAATCAAATCTATCAACATTAACACTACCCATTTTGAATACTTTTTTTAATACCATTGAATAACCAACCGTTCCAACTGATAGTAATGCGCCATTATATAATCCAGTTATTATCCACTTATTATCACTCATTTATTTATCAAAAAAATTACTATCATCAAAATATTTAGTTAACTTAGTGATGATTAATTCAACATTTATTTTATTACTAGTTTCATTTGTATATATTTCAATTATTATTTTCTTAATATCATCGATGATAAAATCTTCATCTAATTCATAAAATCTTAAAGATTCTCTAATTAAATTAGTAATCTTTTCTACATTTAAAGTTTCTTTATCTATTGTTGTTTCATACTCAAATGTTGTTTCATTAGAAAATACAACATTTTTGATATGTGTTATTACATCATTAATGTTAAATTTCATTTCTTTACCATGTTTAAAATCAAATCCAAAACATATACTCGGTCCAACAGTTATATTCATTTATATAATGAAAAAATTACTCTCTACATCTTATAACTAATTCATATATCACAGGAAAGTTATTTAAATCAATTAAGTATCCATTATGATTTCTAATTTCTAATCTAAAATTATTAAAATGAGGAATGCAAGGTTTAAAATCACATTCAGCTAAATTAAAATTTATTTGCGTTCCAAATTGTTTAACATTTTTTAATGGTAAAATATTTAGTATACTAGAATTACATGTTGTATCTTTAGTTGCTTCGAATGTTTTTGTAGGATCGATTAAATTGCAATAAATATAAAAGTGTGTAAAAGGTATTATATTTGAGTTACCGTGTTTGTTTCCACCAAATTGATTTGGAGTAATTCCTAATAGTTTAGCTATAGGTTTTTTTGCTGTGTAAGTATGTCTTCTTGTCATCAATGGATTAGATTTATCAAGTTTAATAAGTTCATCATCAAGCTTTATTTTAATTTTATTAGAGCTCTCACTTTTTATGAATTTAATATTAAATTTAGAATTACCATTACCTAATCTAATCCGAGCTTTTCTATTAATTTCTTGCTCTAATGTTTCTAAATCATATAATCCTGGTGTAAGCATAAGTTGAATCCATTTTTTTTCAAGTTTATCAAAAATAAGAAGGCTTCTATGTTCATCAGTTTTATCCGATATATTATAAAAAGAATTACATAAACTTATATTTACTAATTTTAAATCTACACAATTCTTAAATTCTCTATCTAATTGTACTAATAAATTATGAGATTTATAATTTATAAGTTTTCTAGAATCAACAAATATTCTGTATTCTTTTAATTCTACCATTATTTATAACATAAAAAAATTACACTCATCACCACAAGTAATTTTTTTCCCTAATAAATGGACGAGAAGATACCATGTGAAATTTGTGGTGAACTTCTAAGAAAAAGTAATATGGCTCGACATATGAAAAAACATAATGAAAATTATAAACCCCCTAAACTAAAATGCCCAAAATGTAATAAATTATTCTCAAGAAATTATGTTAAAAAACATTCAGAGAAGTGTAGAATTAATGGCGCAACGGCTAATATTGATAATAATTCTGTTGAAGTTGAACCTGAAATTATTTGGAAAAGACCTTCCTTATTCTATGATAAGGATAAAATAAAAGATCATTTCTGTGAGCCTTGTCGAATAAGATTTTGTCCTGATAATAAAGAAGATTGGGAAAATCATCAATTTCGTAAAGCACATATAGATAAAATTTCTAATAAATTTGAAACTGAATTCAATGAAAGAAAAAATAATTTATTAGAAAAAATAAAATATGAGAAAACGTTACCAGATAATGAAGAAACAGTTGAAAAGTTAGAAAAACAATATAATGAATTAACAAGAAAAACATATTATTGTAAATATTGTAAATTGATTATTACAACAAGTAATTCAAATCTACATAATAGAACAATAAAACATAAAGAAAACGTAAGAAAATACCAAGAGCTTAATGAAGATCTATTACCAATAAATTATAAACGAAAATGTCCACAATGTAGTTATGCGACCTTAAGACAAGAAGGTACTGTGTTATTTTGTGTTGATTGTGGATGGCAAAAGAATTTATGGGATGAAGAAAAAACTAGAAATTTTCTTATAGATCCAAAATTAAATTATCTTGATGAAATTTTTAAAATATTTTCTATAGAAGATCATACACCAGAATATATGCAATGGCTTGAAAAAATGAAAATAATAGAAAATAAAAATGGTGAAATAACTAAAAAAGATATTATAAAAACAATTATTCCACCAACATTTAACACAAAACAAAAGAAAATGTATTTATATTTATTATTTAACGATTATTATGAAAAACCTAAATTAACAGAAGAAGATATGAAAAATATAAAAAAAATATTCAAACAAATATTAATGTATCATTTGGAAAATAGAATAACAGATTCAATAAATTATGAATTCTTTTTAAATAAGATTGTAAATTATTTAAACCTAGATATTATAATTCCATTTGATGAATTAACAAACAAAAAGAAACAAAGAGAGCGAGATGAAATGTGGAACAAGATAGAACTTTATTTAAATGAGAAAAATGGAATAGAAGAAGAACCTAAACAATTAAATGAAAATGAAGAAGACAATAGTGATTTCGAGTTTGATGATATTGATTTTATGTTTTAATAGCCATAAGGTAATGTTTTTATACCATCATCTGAAATATGCCTTTTATCATCAAATGGATTTAAACTAGTTTTTTCAACTTCATTAATGTACATCTCATGATCTTCTGATCTTAAACAATTCATTTTGTGTTTCATTACAATTGATTTATATAAACACTTTATATAATCTTGAAATTCTATATGTTTATCAACCACATGTTTTGTTATTCCTTTTAACTATTTAGCTTCATGATCTTTTGTTCTATAACTATACATTTTACTTCTTATCCCAACAAATTCAATCATTTCATCACCTCCTAATTCATCTTTGAACTTACCAGGAATCTTTTTATTATCATTACTAAACAATTCATGATCTTTGGGGTAATTGCTAAAGTCGAAATAATGTTTCAATGTTTTTAAGTCTTTTGTTATATCATTTGTCTTGATTTTTAATATGTAACTGTCAGTATTGACTGCTATTAATGGAAATCCACAGTTAAATGTACCATCTTCAGTTGATAAATCATAAACATAATCTGTTGGGTTATATATTTCAAATAAATCTTTAACTTCTTCAGTTAACTCATTTTCTACATGGCTTAAATTAAAGCAATTTGGTTTAGATTTAATCAATCCAATATTCATATTAAAACCTAATGAATTGCATAATATATTTAATCCTGATATAGCAACTTTTCCTTTTTGAGCTAAAGATATTGTTTTGCGGTTTTTGAAACTTTTAGTACCATCTGCTGCATAGAATCCAATGAAGAACCATTTTCTTAAATTATTTTTTGCATTCAATACATAATCTGGAACTATCTTTTCTTTTGTTGAAGTATTACTTTTCACTATTGCATGAATATAGAATTCATCATTATATTTTGAGGCAAAATCTTTAGGATTATTTACAAATATTCTATAAACCGCGGATGATTTCATATGGTCCATGATTCTAAATGTTTTATGTGAATAAACTTCTTCACAGAATTTCTTAATTCTTTCTAATAATTTTAAGTCTTGATTGCATAAATACCAACAATATTTATTACCCCAAACATATTTATACACACCTGCTGAACCATCACCCATGAAAAATCCTTTGATAAAATATTCTTTTTCTTCCAATGTTTCTGGTTCTATATTATAAATATTATCAATTATTTCATCAAATGACATATGATTCATTCTTGGGAAAAATCTTTTATGTAATAATTCATCTCCAATTTTTATATCAGTTGGTTTTATTTCATCGCCATTTTGTTTAATTAAACTATGATCTTCTGTAACATCTACAAATCCTAATTTAGTTCTAACTCTATAGATTTTCTTATTTGTTTTATGTCTAATAATATTATTTAATTTTTTCCATCCATTTCTTGTCCAAACATCCATTAATCCATTTATTTGTATTAATTCTTTTTCACCGTATGAAATATAACATTCATTTTGTTTTGGAATTATTTCTGAAATTCTTCTTACCAATATTTTATCATTACATTTTAATAATATTGGGGTGTCAGCCGTTACAGAATCAAAATATAATATTTCAATATGCTTTTCTCCAAAAAGTGGCTGCAAAACATTATAATAAAAATCATACATTAGTAATTTTGATATTTCCAAAACAGTCGAACCTATAAATATTGGTTTATTAAATTTCATGGACGTTCTTTTTAATTTTACCGCTGTTAAATAATCTTCGAATCTTTTATTTTGTAAATGTCTGGGGTTTGATTGTAAATGCCTTAATCTCTCAGAATTATTTACTAATTCGATATCACTTCTATTTCTAATATTTTCGCATGTTTTACCATAAAAACTATTGTTCATCAATTTAAAAAAATCCTTCTCAAAATCAGTTTTTGATATTGTTCTCTGTTGAGTATTGAAATCTATATATTTTTCTAACCACTTTGATTGATTAAATTTAATATACTTGTGCTTATATGCTTTCATATCTTTTTCTGTTATAAAGTTTGAATCATTTTTAAACATTTTATTACTTTTTGATGTTTTATTTCTTTTTGTATTATAAACATTTAAATCTAAATATATAATTTCATTCAATGTTAAGCCAGAACCCTCAAAATATCTTTCTTCAATATGACGTTTAAATTCATTTAATATTTTTTCTAACTTCTCTTTTATTTGTGTTTTTGAAATTATTTCTTCAGAGTGTGTTTGAATATTATAATCCATTTTTTCTTCTGACTTTATAAAACTTACTTTCCCAGAGATACTAATTTTTGGATATTCAACATCTGTTATAAAATCTAGTATTTTTTCTATTATTTCATTAAATTTACTATAATCTTCTATTGTTGTACCTTTAAAAAATCTAAATATAATAGCTACAGGGCCAATTTTACTATGTAATGTTTCTAAGATTTCAATTGTATCTTTTATTTCTAGTGAATCAATATAATTTCTAACATTTTCCATGTAAGGTTTATTTGAAATGGATTTTGTTTTTGAAGTTGATTCTTTTACTTGTTGAGGTTTATTATCAAAATAATCTTTTCCTAAAACATTATTACTCAAATTTTGGTGGTGTTTTTGTGATTCGAGATGTCTATTATAATTCCTTTTTACTATAAATTCATTACAAACTTCACATTTTATTTCATCCACATTCATATTTTCTAATCGTTCTTTTCTTTCATTAGAATTTTCTGGAGTTTCAAAATCTATTACATTTTTTATATGATTTGCAGTTTTTTCATGTCGTGTTTTATGAGATGTATCGATGTATTTTTTACAATATTGACAATAATATTGATTTTTATTGACATTATTGTTTTCTGGTTGGTGTTCATTCTCCCCCATTTATTAGGAAAAAAAATTACTTGTGGTGATGAGTGGGGTGTCTCGCCCTCACGCCCTCTGATCTGAAACCCCACTTTTCTAAATACTATAGTAATAGACATTGGTTGACACTAATTTAGTGTAAATTACCATTATTTGACATTGACTATGGAGAATTAGTTACGATTGAAACTATGGCCGAGATAGTGATAATTGTCGTCAACGAGAACTCGATGACATATCACAAGGTTTGGTTACTTATTTCCGTCTGCGTCTTAACCTTCTAGACGATGAAATAACTGTTTTATCGCTATATAAACGAAATGATTATAACTACGTACTATTATTTTATAATAGAATACTGTTTTACCTAATGTATATGGTTATAATGGACGGCTAATGGTTTATTTTGACACATCCGAGACGCTATAGTTTGAATAGGTGTTATAATTATATGGGTTAATTGGGATGGAAAAATAAAATAGGGCGTAATTTAGTAATACCGATGGGGGGTTATTTACTTAATTGAGGCAATTTTAAGATGTTTGATAAGATTATACGGGTTAGTAATTCGCTTTTAGAGGATTTGATTTTTTATCTCATTCTATTACTCGCTGTGGACCGTGCAACCCTAATATTAACCCACTACCGACTACGACGATGGCTTTTTCCAACGACTTTTGGAAAAAAGAACAGGATGTGGAAAGAAGCGAAATTCCAATTTTTTATACCGCTACCTGTGATGTTAAATGTCACTGCTGTATGAAACAACTGGGTCACGATGAGGATCCATTTGATTTCGTCACAAACTGTTGCGAGAAGATCATTTGCTTCAGGTGTTTCAGTGAGGCAGCGGCCGACCAGATCGACCAAGAACATATTATTTGCCCGCTTATGCGCATAAGCGGGTTTGAAGAACACCTCGATGAATTTTTTTCAAGCTGGCTGTTTTGGACAAGTACCCGGCTTGGATAGGGACGAAAACGTTTGTCGTGCATGCGCGCTCCGATACACGACCGGACAGATGCCTTGTTGCAGCGAACCTGTGTGCAAAGAGTGTGTCGTACCGTTGAATGAATCGTCATCGTGCCAGTCATGTCAACAAAACATAGATTTAACTTGTTGTATTTGCTACGAACCATGTATCGATAAGCCAATGAGGTGTTGCAACAAACAAATACATGTAGCATGTATTAAAAAACTGAAAAATGTGCGGGGTTTCGAATGCCCTAATTGCCGAAATGCGTACAGTGATCCCATACCGTCGATGTTTCCGAGGGTCATGCCATCGTATAATGTCCAAAACGTATACTTCGACGCTTACTAGTCGTCGCGGCTACATAGCAGGATATTTAAAAAACGGTGTAAAATATTTGTAAAATAATTATCTGTATAAATAATGTAATAAATAATATATATATATATATATATATATATATATATATATATATATATATATATATATATATATATATATATATATATATATATATATATATATATATATATATATATTGTAATTAATTAATAGTTCATTTTGTTTTAGTGGTGACTAGAGGAGAATAATAAAACGCGCAATTAAAAACCATACGGAATCGTGTTAAATCAGTTAATCGGATCAAAAGCCCTTTTTAGTGTATACGAAATAATTACAAAGTCATTGTTCTATCGGATACGATGGCTCGGGCATTATAAACCCATTGTTTTAACATCCTCCTCACTGCTCCTCACTCCTCACTCGGTCCCAAAGTGACCCTATATAACTACTGACGATGTCGATGCGTAAAAGCGCTCAAATCGTCAGGAAAAGCACATTTCGACCCGAAAACGTCGATCGGAGCGAGAAAAGACGTTTTCTTATCGAATTTCCCCCTATCGGAAAAATGACGATGTCGATGCGTAAAAGCGCTCAAATCGTCAGGAAAAGCACATTTCGACCCGAATACGTCGTTCGGAGCGAGAAAAGACGTTTTCTTTTCAAATTTCCCCCCTATCGGAACAATGACGATGTCGATGCGTAAAGCGCTCAAATCGTCAGGAAAAGCGCATTTCGACCCGAAAACGTCGATCGGAGCGAGAAAACACGTTTTCTTATCAAATTTCCCCCTATCGGAAAAATGACGAGGTCGATGCGTAAAAGTGCTCAAATCGTCATGAAAAGCGCATTTCGACCCGAAAACGTCGATCGGAGCGAGAAAAGACGTTTTCTTATCAAATTTTCCCCCTATCGGAAAAATGACGATGTCGATGCGTAAAAGCGCTCAAATCGTCAGGAAAAGCACATTTCGACCCGAAAACGTCGTTCAGAGCGAGAAAAGACGTTTTCTTATCAAAATTCCCCCCATCGGAAAAATGACAATGTGGATGCGTAAAAGCGCTCAAATCGTCAGGAAAAGCACATTTCGACACGAAAACGTCGTTCGGAGCGAGAAAAGACGTTTTCTTATCAAATTTTCCCCCTATCGGAAAAATGACGATGTCGATGCGTAAAAGCGCTCAAATCGTCAGGAAAAGCACATTTCGACCCGAAAACGTCGTTCGGAGCGAGAAAAGACGTTTTCTTATAAAATTTCCCCCCTATCGGAAAAATGACGATGTCGATGCTTAAAAGCGCTCAAATCGTCAGGAAAACCACATTTCGACCCGAAAACGTCGTTCGGAGCGAGAAAAGACGTTTTCTTATCAAATTTCCCCCCTATCGGAAAAATGACGATGTCGATGCTTAAAAGCGCTCAAATCGTCAGGAAAACCACAT
The DNA here is from genome assembly GCF_964204645.1 of Tubulanus polymorphus. Lineage (NCBI taxonomy): Eukaryota > Metazoa > Nemertea > Palaeonemertea > Tubulaniformes > Tubulanidae > Tubulanus > Tubulanus polymorphus. The sequence goes on from NC_134032.1 coordinate 5,158,114, forward strand.
TTCGACCCGAAAACGTCGTTCAGCGCGAGAAAAGACGTTTTCTTATCAAATTTCCCCCCTATCGGAAAAATGACGATGTCGATGCTTAAAAGCGCTCAAATCGTCAGGAAAACCACATTTCGACCCGAAAACGTCGTTCGGAGCGAGAAAAGACGTTTTCTTATCAAATTTTCCCCCTATCGGAACAATGACGATGTCGATGCGTAAAGCGCTCAAATCGTCAGGAAAAGCGCATTTCGACCCGAAAACGTCGATCGGAGCGAGAAAACACGTTTTCTTATCAAATTTCCCCCTATCGGAAAAATGACGATGTCGATGCGTAAAAGTGCTCAAATCGTCATGAAAAGCGCATTTCGACCCGAAAACGTCGATCGGAGCGAGAAAAGACGTTTTCTTATCAAATTTTCCCCCTATCGGAAAAATGACGATGTCGATGTGTAAAAGCGCTCAAATCGTCAGGAAAAGCACATTTCGACCCGAAAACGTCGTTCAGAGCGAGAAAAGACGTTTTCTTATCAAATTTTCCCCCTATCGGAAAAATGACGATGTCGATGCGTAAAAGCGCTCAAATCGTCAGGAAAACCACATTTCGACCCGAAAACGTCGTTCAGCGCGAGAAAAGACGTTTTCTTATCAAATTTCCCCCCTATCGGAAAAATGACGATGTCGATGCTTAAAAGCGCTCAAATCGTCAGGAAAACCACATTTCGACCCGAAAACGTCGTTCGGAGCGAGAAAAGACGTTTTCTTATCAAATTTTCCCCCTATCGGAACAATGACGATGTCGATGCGTAAAGCGCTCAAATCGTCAGGAAAAGCGCATTTCGACCCGAAAACGTCGATCGGAGCGAAAAAAGACGTTTTCTTATCAAATTTCCCCCTATCGGAAAAATGACGAGGTCGATGCGTAAAAGTGCTCAAATCGTCATGAAAAGCGCATTTCGACCCGAAAACGTCGATCGGAGCGAGAAAAGACGTTTTCTTATCAAATTTTCCCCCTATCGGAAAAATGACGATGTCGATGCGTAAAAGCGCTCAAATCGTCAGGAAAACCACATTTCGACCCGAAAACGTCGTTCAGCGCGAGAAAAGACGTTTTCTTATCAAATTTTCCCCCTATCGGAAAAATGACGATGTCGATGCGTAAAAGCGCTCAAATCGTCAGGAAAAGCACATTTCGACCCGAATACGTCGTTCGGAGCGAGAAAAGACGTTTTCTTTTCAAATTTCCCCCCTATCGGAAAAATGACGATGTCGATGCTTAAAAGCGCTCAAATTGTCAGGAAAACCACATTTCGACCCGAAAACGTCGTTCAGCGCGAGAAAAGACGTTTTCTTATCAAATTTCCCCCCTATCGGAAAAATGACGATGTCGATGCTTAAAAGCGCTCAAATCGTCAGGAAAACCACATTTCGACCCGAAAACGTCGTTCGGAGCGAGAAAAGACGTTTTCTTATCAAAATTCCCCCCATCGGAAAAATGACAATGTGGATGCGTAAAAGCGCTCAAATCGTCAGGAAAAGCACATTTCGACACGAAAACGTCGTTCGGAGCGAGAAAAGACGTTTTCTTATCAAATTTTCCCCCTATCGGAAAAATGACGATGTCGATGCGTAAAAGCGCTCAAATCGTCAGGAAAAGCACATTTCGACCCGAAAACGTCGTTCGGAGCGAGAAAAGACGTTTTCTTATAAAATTTCCCCCCTATCGGAAAAATGACGATGTCGATGCTTAAAAGCGCTCAAATCGTCAGGAAAACCACATTTCGACCCGAAAACGTCGTTCGGAGCGAGAAAAGACGTTTTCTTATCAAATTTTCCCCCTATCGGAACAATGACGATGTCGATGCGTAAAGCGCTCAAATCGTCAGGAAAAGCGCATTTCGACCCGAAAACGTCGATCGGAGCGAGAAAAGACGTTTTCTTATCAAATTTTCCCCTATCGGAAAAATGACGAGGTCGATGCGTAAAAGTGCTCAAATCGTCATGAAAAGCGCATTTCGACCCGAAAACGTCGATCGGAGCGAGAAAAGACGTTTTCTTATCAAATTTTCCCCCTATCGGAAAAATGACGATGTCGATGCGTAAAAGCGCTCAAATCGTCAGGAAAAGCACATTTCGACCCGAAAACGTCGTTCGGAGCGAGAAAAGACGTTTTCTTATCAAAATTCCCCCCATCGGAAAAATGATAATGTGGATGCGTAAAAGCGCTCAAATCGTCAGGAAAAGCACATTTCGACCTGAAAACGTCGTTCGGAGCGAGAAAAGACGTTTTCTTATCAAATTTTCCCCCTATCGGAAAAATGACGATGTCGATGCGTAAAAGCGCTCAAATCGTCAGGAAAAGCGCATTTCGACCCGAAAACGTCGTTCAGCGCGAGAAAAGGCGTTTTCTTATCAAATTTTCCCCCTATCGGAAAAATGACGATGTCGATGCGTAAAAGCGATCAAATCGTCAGGAAAACCACATTTCGACCCGAAAACGTCGTTCAGCGCGAGAAAAGACGTTTTCTTATCAAATTTTCCCCCTATCGGAAAAATGACGATGTCGATGCGTAAAGCGCTCAAATCGTCAGGAAAAGCACATTTCGACCCGAAAACGTCGATCGGAGCGAGAAAAGACGTTTTCTTATCGAATTTCCCCCTATCGGAAAAATGACGATGTCGATGCGTAAAAGCGCTCAAATCGTCAGGAAAAGCACATTTCGACCCGAATACGTCGTTCGGAGCGAGAAAAGACGTTTTCTTATCAAAATTCCCCCCATCGGAAAAATGACGATGTCGATGCGTAAAAGCGATCAAATCGTCAGGAAAACCACATTTCGACCCGAAAACGTCGTTCAGCGCGAGAAAAGACGTTTTCTTATCAAATTTTCCCCCTATCGGAAAAATGACGATGTCGATGCGTAAAGCGCTCAAATCGTCAGGAAAAGCACATTTCGACCCGAAAACGTCGATCGGAGCGAGAAAAGACGTTTTCTTATCGAATTTCCCCCTATCGGAAAAATGACGATGTCGATGCGTAAAGCGCTCAAATCGTCAGGAAAAGCACATTTCGACCCGAAAACGTCGATCGAAGCGAGAAAAGACGTTTTCTTATCAAATTTTCCCCCTATCGGAAAAATGACGACGTCGATGCGTAAAGCGCTCAAATCGTCAGGAAGAGCACATTTCGACCCGAAAACGTCGATCGGAGCGAGAAAAGACGTTTTCTTATCGAATTTCCCCCTATCGGAAAAATGACGATGTCGATGCGTAAAAGCGCTCAAATCGTCAGGAAAAGCGCATTTCGACCCCGAAAACGTCGATCGGAGCGAGAAAACACGTTTTCTTATCAAATTTTCCCCCTATCGGAAAAATGACGATGTCGATGCGTAAAAGCGCTCAAATCGTCAGGAAAAGCACATTTCGACCCGAAAACGTCGATCGGAGCGAGAAAAGACGTTTTCTTTTCAAATTGTCCCCCTATCGGAAAAATGACGATGTCGATGCTTAAAAGCGCTCAAATCGTCAGGAAAAGCACATTTCGACCCGAAAACGTCGTTCGGAGCGAGAAAAGACGTTTTTTTTTATCAAATTTCCCCCCTATCGGAAAAATGACGATGTCGATGCGTAAAAGCGCTCAAATCGTCAGGAAAAGCACATTTCGACCCGAAAACGTCGTTCGGAGCGAGAAAAGACGTTTTCTTATCAAATTTCCCCCCTATCGGAAAAATGACGATGTCGATGCGAAAAAGCGCTCAAATCGTAAGGAAAAGCACATTTCGACCCGAAAACGTCGTTCGGAGCGAGAAAAGACGTTTTCTTTTCAAATTGTCCCCCTATCGGAAAAATGACGATGTCGATGCTTAAAAGCGCTCAAATCGTCAGGAAAAGCACATTTCGACCCGAAAACGTCGTTCGGAGCGAGAAAAGACGTTTTTTTTATCAAATTTCCCCCATATCGGAAAAATGACGATGTCGATGCGTAAAAGCGCTCAAATCGTCAGGAAAAGCACATTTCGACCCGAAAACGTCGTTCGGAGCGAGAAAAGACGTTTTCTTATCAAATTTCCCCCCTATCGGAAAAATGACGATGTCGATGCGAAAAAGCGCTCAAATCGTAAGGAAAAGCACATTTCGACCCGAAAACGTCGTTCGGAGCGAGAAAAGACGTTTTCTTATCAAATTTCCCCCTATCGGAAAAATGACGATGTCGATGCGTAAAAGCGCTCAAATCGTCAGGAAAAGCGCATTTCGACCCGAAAACGTCGTTCAGCGCGAGAAAAGGCGTTTTCTCATCAAATTTTCCCCCTATCGGAAAAATGACGATGTCGATGCGTAAAAGCGATCAAATCGTCAGGAAAACCACATTTCGACCCGAAAACGTCGTTCAGCGCGAGAAAAGGCGTTTTCTTATCAAATTTTCCCCCTATCGGAAAAATGACGATGTCGATGCTTAAAAGCGCTCAAATCGTCAGGAAAACCACATTTCGACCCGAAAACGTCGTTCGGAGCGAGAAAAGACGTTTTCTTATCAAATTTTCCCCCTATCGGAACAATGACGATGTCGATGCGTAAAGCGCTCAAATCGTCAGGAAAAGCGCATTTCGACCCGAAAACGTCGATCGGAGCGAGAAAACACGTTTTCTTATCAAATTTCCCCCTATCGGAAAAATGACGAGGTCGATGCGTAAAAGTGCTCAAATCGTCATGAAAAGCGCATTTCGACCCGAAAACGTCGATCGGAGCGAGAAAAGACGTTTTCTTATCAAATTTTCCCCCTATCGGAAAAATGACGATGTCGATGCGTAAAAGCGCTCAAATCGTCAGGAAAAGCACATTTCGACCCGAAAACGTCGTTCAGAGCGAGAAAAGACGTTTTCTTATCAAAATTCCCCCCATCGGAAAAATGATAATGTGGATGCGTAAAAGCGCTCAAATCGTCAGGAAAAGCACATTTCGACCCGAAAACGTCGTTCGGAGCGAGAAAAGACGTTTTCTTATCAAATTTTCCCCCTATCGGAAAAATGACGATGTCGATGCGTAAAAGCGCTCAAATCGTCAGGAAAAGCACATTTCGACCCGAAAACGTCGTTCGGAGCGAGAAAAGACGTTTTTTTTATCAAATTTCCCCCCTATCGGAAAAATGACGATGTCGATGCGTAAAAGCGCTCAAATCGTCAATAAAGCGCATTTCGACCCGAAAACGTCGTTCAGCGCGAGAAAAGGCGTTTTCTTATCAAATTTTCCCCCTATCGGAAAAATGACGATGTCGATGCGTAAAGCGCTCAAATCGTCAGGAAAACCACATTTCGACCCGAAAACGTCGTACAGCGCGAGAAAAGACGTTTTCTTATCGAATTTCCCCCCTATAGGAAAAATGACGATGTCGATGCGTAAAAGCGCTGAAATCGTCAGGAAAAGCACATTTCGACCAAAAAACGTCGTTCAGAGTAGAAAAGACGTTTTCTTATCAAATTTCCCCCTATCGGAAAAATGACGATGTCGATGCGTAAAGCGCTCAAATCGTCAGGAAAAGCACATTTCGACCCGAAAACGTCGATCGAAGCGAGAAAAGACGTTTTCTTATCAAATTTTCCCCCTATCGGAAAAATGACGATGTCGATGCGTAAAGCGCTCAAATCGTCAGGAAGAGCACATTTCGACCCGAAAACGTCGATCGGAGCGAGAAAAGACGTTTTCTTATCGAATTTCCCCCTATCGGAAAAATGACGATGTCGATGCGTAAAAGCGCTCAAATCGTCAGGAAAAGCGCATTTCGACCCCGAAAACGTCGATCGGAGCGAGAAAACACGTTTTCTTATCGAATTTTCCCCCTATCGGAAAAATGACGATGTCGATGCGTAAAAGCGCTCAAATCGTCAGGAAAAGCACATTTCGACCCGAATACGTCGTTCGGAGCGAGAAAAGACGTTTTCTTATCAAATTTCCCCCTATCGGAAAAATGACGATGTCGATGCGTAAAGCGCTCAAATCGTCAGGAAGAGCACATTTCGACCCGAAAACGTCGATCGGAGCGAGAAAAGACGTTTTCTTATCGAATTTCCCCCTATCGGAAAAATGACGATGTCGATGCGTAAAAGCGCTCAAATCGTCAGGAAAAGCACATTTCGACCCGAAAAGTCGATCGGAGCGAGAAAAGGCGTTTTCCTATCAAATTTTCCCCCTATCGGAAAAATGACGATGTCGATGCGTAAAAGCGCTCAAATCGTCAGGAAAAGCACATTTCGACCCGAAAACGTCGATCGGAGCGAGAAAAGACGTTTTCTTTTCAAATTGTCCCCCTATCGGAAAAATGACGATGTCGATGCTTAAAAGCGCTCAAATCGTCAGGAAAACCACATTTCGACCCGAAAACGTCGTTCAGCGCGAGAAAAGACGTTTTCTTATCAAATTTCCCCCCTATCGGAAAAATGACGATGTCGATGCTTAAAAGCGCTCAAATCGTCAGGAAAACCACATTTCGACCCGAAAACGTCGTTCGGAGCGAGAAAAGACGTTTTCTTATCAAATTTTCCCCCTATCGGAACAATGACGATGTCGATGCGTAAAGCGCTCAAATCGTCAGGAAAAGCGCATTTCGACCCGAAAACGTCGATCGGAGCGAGAAAACACGTTTTCTTATCAAATTTCCCCCTATCGGAAAAATGACGAGGTCGATGCGTAAAAGTGCTCAAATCGTCATGAAAAGCGCATTTCGACCCGAAAACGTCGATCGGAGCGAGAAAAGACGTTTTCTTATCAAATTTTCCCCCTATCGGAAAAATGACGATGTCGATGCGTAAAAGCGCTCAAATCGTCAGGAAAAGCACATTTCGACCCGAAAACGTCGTTCAGAGCGAGAAAAGACGTTTTCTTATCAAAATTCCCCCCATCGGAAAAATGATAATGTGGATGCGTAAAAGCGCTCAAATCGTCAGGAAAAGCACATTTCGACCTGAAAACGTCGTTCGGAGCGAGAAAAGACGTTTTCTTATCAAATTTTCCCCCTATCGGAAAAATGACGATGTCGATGCGTAAAAGCGCTCAAATCGTCAGGAAAAGCACATTTCGACCCGAAAACGTCGTTCGGAGCGAGAAAAGACGTTTTCTTACCAAATTTCCCCCCTATCGGAAAAATGACGATGTCGATGCGTAAAAGCGCTCAAATCGTCAGGAAAAGCACATTTCGACCCGAAAACGTCGTTCGGAGCGAGAAAAGACGTTTTCTTATCAAATTTCCCCCCTATCGGAAAAATGACGATGTCGATGCGAAAAAGCGCTCAAATCGTAAGGAAAAGCACATTTCGACCCGAAAACGTCATTCGGAGCGAGAAAAGACGTTTTCTTATCAAATTTCCCCCTATCGGAAAAATGACGATGTCGATGCGTAAAAGCGCTCAAATCGTCAGGAAAAGCGCATTTCGACCCGAAAACGTCATTCGGAGCGAGAAAAGACGTTTTCTTATCAAATTTCCCCCTATCGGAAAAATGACGATGTCGATGCGTAAAAGCGCTCAAATCGTCAGGAAAAGCGCATTTCGACCCGAAAACGTCGTTCAGCGCGAGAAAAGGCGTTTTCTCATCAAATTTTCCCCCTATCGGAAAAATGACGATGTCGATGCGTAAAAGCGATCAAATCGTCAGGAAAACCACATTTCGACCCGAAAACGTCGTTCAGCGCGAGAAAAGACGTTTTCTTATCAAATTTTCCCCCTATCGGAAAAATGACAATGTGGATGCGTAAAAGCGCTCAAATCGTCAGGAAAAGCACATTTCGACACGAAAACGTCGTTCGGAGCGAGAAAAGACGTTTTCTTATCAAATTTTCCCCCTATCGGAAAAATGACGATGTCGATGCGTAAAAGCGCTCAAATCGTCAGGAAAAGCAAATTTCGACCCGAAAACGTCGTTCGGAGCGAGAAAAGACGTTTTCTTATCAAATTTCCCCCCTATCGGAAAAATGACGATGTCGATGCGAAAAAGCGCTCAAATCGTCAGGAAAAGCACATTTCGACCCGAAAACGTCGATCGGAGCGAGAAAAGACGTTTTCTTATCGAATTTCCCCCTATCGGAAAAATGACGATGTCGATGCGTAAAAGCGCTCAAATAGTCAGGAAAAGCACATTTCGACCCGAATACGTCGTTCGGAGCGAGAAAAGACGTTTTCTTTTCAAATTTCCCCCCTATCGGAAAAATGACGATGTCGATGCTTAAAAGCGCTCAAATCGTCAGGAAAACCACATTTCGACCCGAAAACGTCGTTCAGCGCGAGAAAAGACGTTTTCTTATCAAATTTCCCCCCTATCGGAAAAATGACGATGTCGATGCTTAAAAGCGCTCAAATCGTCAGGAAAACCACATTTCGACCCGAAAACGTCGTTCGGAGCGAGAAAAGACGTTTTCTTATCAAATTTTCCCCCTATCGGAACAATGACGATGTCGATGCGTAAAGCGCTCAAATCGTCAGGAAAAGCGCATTTCGACCCGAAAACGTCGATCGGAGCGAGAAAACACGTTTTCTTATCAAATTTCCCCCTATCGGAAAAATGACGATGTCGATGCGTAAAAGTGCTCAAATCGTCATGAAAAGCGCATTTCGACCCGAAAACGTCGATCGGAGCGAGAAAAGACGTTTTCTTTTCAAATTGTCCCCCTATCGGAAAAATGACGATGTCGATGCTTAAAAGCGCTCAAATCGTCAGGAAAACCACATTTCGACCCGAAAACGTCGTTCAGCGCGAGAAAAGACGTTTTCTTATCAAATTTCCCCCCTATCGGAAAAATGACGATGTCGATGCTTAAAAGCGCTCAAATCGTCAGGAAAACCACATTTCGACCCGAAAACGTCGTTCGGAGCGAGAAAAGACGTTTTCTTATCAAATTTTCCCCCTATCGGAACAATGACGATGTCGATGCGTAAAGCGCTCAAATCGTCAGGAAAAGCGCATTTCGACCCGAAAACGTCGATCGGAGCGAGAAAACACGTTTTCTTATCAAATTTCCCCCTATCGGAAAAATGACGAGGTCGATGCGTAAAAGTGCTCAAATCGTCATGAAAAGCGCATTTCGACCCGAAAACGTCGATCGGAGCGAGAAAAGACGTTTTCTTATCAAATTTTCCCCCTATCGGAAAAATGACGATGTCGATGCGTAAAAGCGCTCAAATCGTCAGGAAAAGCACATTTCGACCCGAAAACGTCGTTCAGAGCGAGAAAAGACGTTTTCTTATCAAAATTCCCCCATCGGAAAAATGATAATGTGGATGCGTAAAAGCGCTCAAATCGTCAGGAAAAGCACATTTCGACCTGAAAACGTCGTTCGGAGCGAGAAAAGACGTTTTCTTATCAAATTTTCCCCCTATCGGAAAAATGACGATGTCGATGCGTAAAAGCGCTCAAATCGTCAGGAAAAGCACATTTCGACCCGAAAACGTCGTTCGGAGCGAGAAAAGACGTTTTCTTACCAAATTTCCCCCCTATCGGAAAAATGACGATGTCGATGCGTAAAAGCGCTCAAATCGTCAGGAAAAGCACATTTCGACCCGAAAACGTCGTTCGGAGCGAGAAAAGACGTTTTCTTATCAAATTTCCCCCCTATCGGAAAAATGACGATGTCGATGCGAAAAAGCGCTCAAATCGTAAGGAAAAGCACATTTCGACCCGAAAACGTCATTCGGAGCGAGAAAAGACGTTTTCTTATCAAATTTCCCCCTATCGGAAAAATGACGATGTCGATGCGTAAAAGCGCTCAAATCGTCAGGAAAAGCGCATTTCGACCCGAAAACGTCATTCGGAGCGAGAAAAGACGTTTTCTTATCAAATTTCCCCCTATCGGAAAAATGACGATGTCGATGCGTAAAAGCGCTCAAATCGTCAGGAAAAGCGCATTTCGACCCGAAAACGTCGTTCAGCGCGAGAAAAGGCGTTTTCTCATCAAATTTTCCCCCTATCGGAAAAATGACGATGTCGATGCGTAAAAGCGATCAAATCGTCAGGAAAACCACATTTCGACCCGAAAACGTCGTTCAGCGCGAGAAAAGACGTTTTCTTATCAAATTTTCCCCCTATCGGAAAAATGACAATGTGGATGCGTAAAAGCGCTCAAATCGTCAGGAAAAGCACATTTCGACACGAAAACGTCGTTCGGAGCGAGAAAAGACGTTTTCTTATCAAATTTTCCCCCTATCGGAAAAATGACGATGTCGATGCGTAAAAGCGCTCAAATCGTCAGGAAAAGCAAATTTCGACCCGAAAACGTCGTTCGGAGCGAGAAAAGACGTTTTCTTATCAAATTTCCCCCTATCGGAAAAATGACGATGTCGATGCGAAAAAGCGCTCAAATCGTCAGGAAAAGCACTTTTCGACCCGAAAACGTCGTTCAGCGCGAGAAAAGACGTTTTCGTATCAAATATTCCCCCTATCGGAAAAATGACGATGTCGATGCGTAAAAGCGCTCAAATAGTCAGGAAAAGCACATTTCGACCCGAAAACGTCGATCGGAGCGAGAAAAGACGTTTTCTTATCGAATTTCCCCCTATCGGAAAAATGACGATGTCGATGCGTAAAAGCGCTCAAATCGTCAGGAAAAGCGCATTTCGACCCGAAAACGTCATTCGGAGCGAGAAAAGACGTTTTCTTATCAAATTTCCCCCTATCGGAAAAATGACGATGTCGATGCGTAAAAGCGCTCAAATCGTCAGGAAAAGCGCATTTCGACCCGAAAACGTCGTTCAGCGCGAGAAAAGGCGTTTTCCTCATCAAATTTTCCCCCTATCGGAAAAATGACGATGTCGATGCGTAAAAGCGATCAAATCGTCAGGAAAACCACATTTCGACCCGAAAACGTCGTTCAGCGCGAGAAAAGACGTTTTCTTATCAAATTTTCCCCCCTATCGGAAAAATGACAATGTGGATGCGTAAAAGCGCTCAAATCGTCAGGAAAAGCACATTTCGACACGAAAACGTCGTTCGGAGCGAGAAAAGACGTTTTCTTATCAAATTTTCCCCCTATCGGAAAAATGACGATGTCGATGCGTAAAAGCGCTCAAATCGTCAGGAAAAGCAAATTTCGACCCGAAAACGTCGTTCGGAGCGAGAAAAGACGTTTTCTTATCAAATTTCCCCCCTATCGGAAAAATGACGATGTCGATGCGAAAAAGCGCTCAAATCGTCAGGAAAAGCACATTTCGACCCGAAAACGTCGATCGGAGCGAGAAAAGACGTTTTCTTATCGAATTTCCCCCTATCGGAAAAATGACGATGTCGATGCGTAAAAGCGCTCAAATAGTCAGGAAAAGCACATTTCGACCCGAATACGTCGTTCGGAGCGAGAAAAGACGTTTTCTTTTCAAATTTCCCCCCTATCGGAAAAATGACGATGTCGATGCTTAAAAGCGCTCAAATCGTCAGGAAAACCACATTTCGACCCGAAAACGTCGTTCAGCGCGAGAAAAGACGTTTTCTTATCAAATTTCCCCCCTATCGGAAAAATGACGATGTCGATGCTTAAAAGCGCTCAAATCGTCAGGAAAACCACATTTCGACCCGAAAACGTCGTTCGGAGCGAGAAAAGACGTTTTCTTATCAAATTTTCCCCCTATCGGAACAATGACGATGTCGATGCGTAAAAGTGCTCAAATCGTCATGAAAAGCGCATTTCGACCCGAAAACGTCGATCGGAGCGAGAAAAGACGTTTTCTTATCAAATTTTCCCCCTATCGGAAAAATGACGATGTCGATGCGTAAAAGCGCTCAAATCGTCAGGAAAAGCACATTTCGACCCGAAAACGTCGTTCAGAGCGAGAAAAGACGTTTTCTTATCAAAATTCCCCCCATCGGAAAAATGATAATGTGGATGCGTAAAAGCGCTCAAATCGTCAGGAAAAGCACATTTCGACCCGAAAACGTCGTTCGGAGCGAGAAAAGACGTTTTCTTATCAAATTTTCCCCCTATCGGAAAAATGACGATGTCGATGCGTAAAAGCGCTCAAATCGCCAGGAAAAGCACATTTCGACCCGAAAACGTCGTTCGGAGCGAGAAAAGACGTTTTTTTTATCAAATTTCCCCCCTATCGGAAAAATGACGATGTCGATGCGTAAAAGCGCTCAAATCGTCAGGAAAAGCACATTTCGACCCGAAAACGTCGTTCGGAGCGAGAAAAGACGTTTTCTTATCAAATTTCCCCCCTATCGGAAAAATGACGATGTCGATGCGAAAAAGCGCTCAAATCGTAAGGAAAAGCACATTTCGACCCGAAAACGTCGTTCGGAGCGAGAAAAGACGTTTTCTTATCAAATTTCCCCCTATCGGAAAAATGACGATGTCGATGCGTAAAAGCGCTCAAATCGTCAGGAAAAGCGCATTTCGACCCGAAAACGTCGTTCAGCGCGAGAAAAGGCGTTTTCTTATCAAATTTTCCCCCTATCGGAAAAATGACGATGTCGATGCGTAAAGCGCTCAAATCGTCAGGAAAACCACATTTCGACCCGAAAACGTCGTTCAGCGCGAGAAAAGACGTTTTCTTATCGAATTTCCCCCCTATAGGAAAAATGACGATGTCGATGCGTAAAAGCGCTCAAATCGTCAGGAAAAGCACATTTCGACCAAAAAACGTCGTTCAGAGTAGAAAAGACGTTTTCTTATCAAATTTCCCCCTATCGGAAAATGACGATGTCGATGCGTAAAGCGCTCAAATCGTCAGGAAAAGCACATTTCGACCCGAAAACGTCGATCGAAGCGAGAAAAGACGTTTTCTTATCAAATTTTCCCCCTATCGGAAAAATGACGATGTCGATGCGTAAAGCGCTCAAATCGTCAGGAAGAGCACATTTCGACCCGAAAACGTCGATCGGAGCGAGAAAAGACGTTTTCTTATCGAATTTCCCCCTATCGGAAAAATGACGATGTCGATGCGTAAAAGCGCTCAAATCGTCAGGAAAAGCGCATTTCGACCCCGAAAACGTCGATCGGAGCGAGAAAAGACGTTTTCTTATCGAATTTCCCCCTATCGGAAAAATGACGATGTCGATGCGTAAAAGCGCTCAAATCGTCAGGAAAAGCACATTTCGACCAAAAACGTCGTTCAGCGCGAGAAAAGGCGTTTTCTCATCAAATTTTCCCCCTATCGGAAAAATGACGATGTCGATGCGTAAAAGCGATCAAATCGTCAGGAAAACCACATTTCGACCCGAAAACGTCGTTCAGCGCGAGAAAAGACGTTTTCTTATCAAATTTTCCCCCTATCGGAAAAATGACAATGTGGATGCGTAAAAGCGCTCAAATCGTCAGGAAAAGCACATTTCGACACGAAAACGTCGTTCGGAGCGAGAAAAGACGTTTTCTTATCAAATTTTCCCCCTATCGGAAAAATGACGATGTCGATGCGTAAAAGCGCTCAAATCGTCAGGAAAAGCAAATTTCGACCCGAAAACGTCGTTCGGAGCGAGAAAAGACGTTTTCTTATCAAATTTCCCCCCTATCGGAAAAATGACGATGTCGATGCGAAAAAGCGCTCAAATCGTCAGGAAAAGCACATTTCGACCCGAAAACGTCGATCGGAGCGAGAAAAGACGTTTTCTTATCGAATTTCCCCCTATCGGAAAAATGACGATGTCGATGCGTAAAAGCGCTCAAATAGTCAGGAAAAGCACATTTCGACCCGAATACGTCGTTCGGAGCGAGAAAAGACGTTTTCTTTTCAAATTTCCCCCCTATCGGAAAAATGACGATGTCGATGCTTAAAAGCGCTCAAATCGTCAGGAAAACCACATTTCGACCCGAAAACGTCGTTCAGCGCGAGAAAAGACGTTTTCTTATCAAATTTCCCCCCCTATCGGAAAAATGACGATGTCGATGCTTAAAAGCGCTCAAATCGTCAGGAAAACCACATTTCGACCCGAAAACGTCGTTCGGAGCGAGAAAAGACGTTTTCTTATCAAATTTTCCCCCTATCGGAACAATGACGATGTCGATGCGTAAAGCGCTCAAATCGTCAGGAAAAGCGCATTTCGACCCGAAAACGTCGATCGGAGCGAGAAAACACGTTTTCTTATCAAATTTCCCCTATCGGAAAAATGACGAGGTCGATGCGTAAAAGTGCTCAAATCGTCATGAAAAGCGCATTTCGACCCGAAAACGTCGATCGGAGCGAGAAAAGACGTTTTCTTATCAAATTTTCCCCTATCGGAAAAATGACGATGTCGATGCGTAAAAGCGCTCAAATCGTCAGGAAAAGCACATTTCGACCCGAAAACGTCGTTCAGAGCGAGAAAAGACGTTTTCTTATCAAAATTCCCCCCATCGGAAAAATGATAATGTGGATGCGTAAAAGCGCTCAAATCGTCAGGAAAAGCACATTTCGACCCGAAAACGTCGTTCGGAGCGAGAAAAGACGTTTTCTTATCAAATTGTCCCCCTATCGGAAAAATGACGATGGCGATGCGTAAAAGCACTCAAATCATCAGGAAAAGCACATTTCGACCCGAAAACGTCGTTCAGAGCGAGAAAAGACGTTTTCTTATCAAATTTTCCCCCTATCGAAAAAATGACGATGTCGATGCGTAAAAGCGCTCAAATCGTCAGGAAAAGCACATTTCGACCCGAAAACGTCGTTCCGCGCGAGAAAAGACGTTTTCTTATAAAATTTCCCCCCTATCAAAAAAATGACGATGTCGATGCGTAAAAGCGCTCAAATAGTCAGGAAAAGCACATTTCGACCCGAAAACGTCGTTCGGAGCGAGAAAAGACGTTTTCTTATCAAATTGTCCCCCTATCGAAAAAATGACGATGTCGATGCGTAAAAGCGCTCAAATCGTCAGGAAAAGCACATTTCGACCAGAAAACGTCGTTCCGCGCGAGAAAAGACGTTTTCTTATCAAATTTCTCCCCTATCGGAAAAATGACGATGTCGATGCGTAAAAGCGCTCAAATCGTCAGGAAAAGCACATTTCGACGCGAACACGTCGTTCAGTGCGAGAAAAGACGTTTTCTTATCAAATTGTCCCCCTATCGAAAAAATGACGATGTCGATGCATAAAAGCGCTCAAATCGTCAGGAAAAGCACATTTCGACGTGAAAACGTCGTTCAGTGCGAGAAAAGACGTTTTCTTATCAAATTGTCCCCCTATCGAAAAAATGACGATGTCGGTGCGTAAAAGCGCTCAAATCGTCAGGAAAAGCACATTTCGGCCCGAAAACGTCGTTCCGCGCGAGAAAAGACGTTTTCTTATCAAATTTCCCCCCTATCAAAAAAATGACGATGTCGATGCGTAAAAGCGCTCAAATCGTCAGGAAAAGCACATTTATGCCCGAAAACGTCGTTCCGCGCGAGAAAAGACGTTTTCTTATCAAATTTCCCCCCTATCGAAAAAATGACAATGTCGATGCGTAAAAGCGCTCAAATCGTCAGGAAAAGCACATTACGACGCGAAAACGTCGTTCAGTGCGAGAAAAGAAGTTTTCTTATCAAATTGTCCCCCTATCGAAAAAATGACGATGTCGATGCGTAAAAGCGCTCAAATCGTCAGGAAAAGCACATTTCGACCCGAAAACGTCGTTCAGAGCGAGAAAAGACGTTTTCTTATCAAATTGTCCCCCTATCAAAAAAATGACGATGTCGATGCGTAAAAGCGCTCAAATAGTCAGGAAAAGTACATTTCGACCCGAAAACGTCGTTCGGAGCGAGAAAAGACGTTTTCTTATCAAATTGTCCCCCTATCGAAAAAATGACGATGTCGATGCGTAAAAGCGCTCAAATCGTCAGGAAAAGCACATTTCGACCAGAAAACGTCGTTCCGCGCGAGAAAAGACGTTTTCTTATCAAATTTCTCCCCTATCGGAAAAATGACGATGTCGATGCGTAAAAGCGCTCAAATCGTCAGGAAAAGCACATTTCGACGCGAAAACGTCGTTCAGTGCGAGAAAAGACGTTTTCTTATCAAATTGTCCCCCTATCGAAAAAATGACGATGTCGATGCGTAAAAGCGCTCAAATCGTCAGGAAAAGCACATTTCGACCAGAAAACGTCGTTCCGCGCGAGAAAAGACGTTTTCTTATCAAATTTCTCCCCTATCGGAAAAATGACGATGTCGATGCGTAAAAGCGCTCAAATCGTCAGGAAAAGCACATTTCGACGCGAAAACGTCGTTCAGTGCGAGAAAAGACGTTTTCTTATCAAATTGTCCCCCTATCGAAAAAATGACGATGTCGATGCGTAAAAGCGCTCAAATCGTCAGGAAAAGCACATTTCGACGTGAAAACGTCGTTCAGTGCGAGAAAAGACGTTTTCTTATCAAATTGTCCCCCTATCGAAAAAATGACGATGTCGATGCGTAAGAGCGCTCAAATAGTCTGGAAAAGCACATTTCGACCCGAAAACGTCGTTCAGAGCGAGAAAAGACGTTTTCTTATCAAATTGTCCCCCTATCGAAAAAATGACGATGTCGATGCGTAAGAGCGCTCAAATAGTCTGGAAAAGCACATTTCGACCCGAAAACGTCGTTCAGAGCGAGAAAAGACGTTTTCTTATCAAATTTTCCTCCTATCGAAAAAATGACGATGTCGATGCGTAAAAGCGCTCAAATCGTCAGGAAAAGCACATTTCGACCCGAAAACGTCGTTCCGCGCGAGAAAAGGCGTTTTCTTATCAAATTGTCCCCCTATCGAAAAAATGACGATGTCGATGCGTAAGAGCGCTCAAATAGTCTGGAAAAGCACATTTCGACCCGAAAACGTCGTTCAGAGCGAGAAAAGACGTTTTCTTATCAAATTTTCCCCCTATCGAAAAAATGACGATGTCGATGCGTAAAAGCGCTCAAATCGTCAGGAAAAGCACATTTCGACCCGAAAACGTCGTTCCGCGCGAGAAAAGACGTTTTCTTATAAAATTTCCCCCTATCAAAAAAATGACGATGTCGATGCGTAAAAGCGCTCAAATAGTCAGGAAAAGCACATTTCGACCCGAAAACGTCGTTCGGAGCGAGAAAAGACGTTTTCTTATCAAATTGTCCCCCTATCGAAAAAATGACGATGTCGATGCGTAAAAGCGCTCAAATCGTCAGGAAAAGCACATTTCGACCAGAAAACGTCGTTCCGCGCGAGAAAAGACGTTTTCTTATCAAATTTCTCCCCTATCGTCAGGAAAAAGCACATTTCGACCCGAAAACGTCGTTCAGGGCGAGAAAAGATGTTTTCTTATCAAATTGTCCCCCTATCGAAAAAATGACGATG
Organism: Tubulanus polymorphus; assembly: GCF_964204645.1. Lineage (NCBI taxonomy): Eukaryota > Metazoa > Nemertea > Palaeonemertea > Tubulaniformes > Tubulanidae > Tubulanus > Tubulanus polymorphus. The sequence goes on from NC_134032.1 coordinate 5,175,326, forward strand.
TCGATGCGTAAGAGCGCTCAAATAGTCTGGAAAAGCACATTTCGACCCGAAAACGTCGTTCAGAGCGAGAAAAGACGTTTTCTTATCAAATTTTCCCCCTATCGAAAAAATGACGATGTCGATGCGTAAAAGCGCTCAAATCGTCAGGAAAAGCACATTTCGACCCGAAAACGTCGTTCCGCGCGAGAAAAGACGTTTTCTTATAAAATTTCCCCCCTATCAAAAAAATGACGATGTCGATGCGTAAAAGCGCTCAAATAGTCAGGAAAAGCACATGTCGACCCGAAAACGTCGTTCGGAGCGAGAAAAGACGTTTTCTTATCAAATTGTCCCTCTATCGAAAAAATGACGATGTCGATGCGTAAAAGCGCTCAAATCGTCAGGAAAAGCACATTTCGACCCGAAAACGTCGTACAGAGCGAGAAAAGACGTTTTCTTATCAAATTGTCCCCCTATCGGAAAAATGACGATGTCGATGCGTAAAAGCGCTCAAATCGTCAGGAAAAGCACATTTCGACTCGAAAACGTCGTTCCGCGCGAGAAAAGACGTTTTCTTATCAAATTGTCCCCTATCGGAAAAATGACGATGTCGATGCGTAAAAGCGCTCAAATCGTCAGAAAAAGCACATTTCGACCCGAAAACGTCGTTCCGCGCGAGAAAAGACGTTTTCTTATCAAATTGTCCCCCTATCGGTAAAATGACGATGGCGATGCGTAAAAGCGCTCAAATCGTCAGGGAAAAGCACATTTCGACCAGAAAACGTCGTTCAGAGCGAGAAAAGACGTTTTCTTATCAAATTTCCCCCCTATCGAAAAAATGACGATGTCGATGCGTAAAAGCGCTCAAATCGTCAGGAAAAGCACATTTCGACCCGAAAACGTCGTTCAGAGCGAGAAAAGACATTTTCTTATCAAATTATCCCCCTATCGGAAAAATGACGATGTCGATGCGTAAAAGCGCTCAAATCGTCAGGAAAAGCACATTACGACGCGAAAACGTCGTTCAGTGCGAGAAAAGACGTTTTCTTATCAAATTGTCCCCCTATCGAAAAAATGACGATGTCGATGCGTAAAAGCGCTCAAATCGTCAGGAAAAGCACATTTCGACCCGAAAACGTCGTTCAGAGCGAGAAAAGACGTTTTCTTATCAAATTGTCCCCCTATCGAAAAAATGACGATGTCGATGCGTAAAAGCGCTCAAATCGTCAGGAAAAGCACATTTCGACCAGAAAACGTCGTTCCGCGCGAGAAAAGACGTTTTCTTATCAAATTGTCCCCCTATCGAAAAAATGACGATGTCGATGCGTAAAAGCGCTCAAATCGTCAGGAAAAGCACATTTCGACGTGAAAACGTCGTTCAGTGCGAGAAAAGACGTTTTCTTATCAAATTGTCCCCCTATCGAAAAAATGACGATGTCGGTGCGTAAAAGCGCTCAAATCGTCAGGAAAAGCACATTTCGGCCCGGAAAACGTCGTTCCGCGCGAGAAAAGACGTTTTCTTATCAAATTTCCCCCCTATCAAAAAAATGACGATGTCGATGCGTAAAAGCGCTCAAATCGTCAGGAAAAGCACATTTATGCCCGAAAACGTCGTTCCGCGCGAGAAAAGACGTTTTCTTATCAAATTGTCCCCCTATCGAAAAAATGACGATGTCGGTGCGTAAAAGCGCTCAAATCGTCAGGAAAAGCACATTTCGGCCCGAAAACGTCGTTCCGCGCGAGAAAAGACGTTTCTTATCAAATTTCCCCCCTATCAAAAAAATGACGATGTCGATGCGTAAAAGCGCTCAAATCGTCAGGAAAAGCACATTTCGACCCGAAAACGTCGTTCAGAGCGAGAAAAGACGTTTTCTTATCAAATTGTCCCCCTATCAAAAAAATGACGATGTCGATGCGTAAAAGCGCTCAAATATCCAGGAAAAGTACATTTCGACCCGAAAACGTCGTTCGGAGCGAGAAAGACGTTTTCTTATCAAATTGTCCCCCTATCGAAAAAATGACGATGTCGATGCGTAAAAGCGCTCAAATCGTCAGGAAAAGCACATTTCGACCAGAAAACGTCGTTCCGCGCGAGAAAAGACGTTTTCTTATCAAATTTCTCCCCTATCGGAAAAATGACGATGTCGATGCGTAAAAGCGCTCAAATCGTCAGGAAAAGCACATTTCGACGCGAAAACGTCGTTCAGTGCGAGAAAAGACGTTTTCTTATCAAATTGTCCCCCTATCGAAAAAATGACGATGTCGATGCGTAAAAGCGCTCAAATCGTCAGGAAAAGCACATTTCGACCAGAAAACGTCGTTCCGCGCGAGAAAAGACGTTTTCTTATCAAATTTCTCCCCTATCGGAAAAATGACGATGTCGATGCGTAAAAGCGCTCAAATCGTCAGGAAAAGCACATTTCGACGCGAAAACGTCGTTCAGTGCGAGAAAGACGTTTTCTTATCAAATTGTCCCCCTATCGAAAAAATGACGATGTCGATGCGTAAAAGCGCTCAAATCGTCAGGAAAAGCACATTTCGACCGAAAACGTCGTTCAGAGCGAGAAAGACGTTTTCTTATCAAATTGTCCCCCTATCGAAAAAAATGACGATGTCGATGCGTAAGAGCGCTCAAATAGTCTGGAAAAGCACATTTCGACCCGAAAACGTCGTTCAGAGCGAGAAAAGACGTTTTCTTATCAAATTTTCCTCCTATCGAAAAAATGACGATGTCGATGCGTAAAAGCGCTCAAATCGTCAGGAAAAGCACATTTCGACCCGAAAACGTCGTTCCGCGCGAGAAAAGACGTTTTCTTATCAAATTGTCCCCCTATCGAAAAAATGACGATGTCGATGCGTAAGAGCGCTCAAATAGTCTGGAAAAGCACATTTCGACCCGAAAACGTTGTTCAGAGCGAGAAAAGACGTTTTCTTATCAAATTTTCCCCCTATCGAAAAAATGACGATGTCGATGCGTAAAAAGCGCTCAAATCGTCAGGAAAAGCACATTTCGACCCGAAAACGTCGTTCTGCGCGAGAAAAGACGTTTTCTTATAAAATTTCCCCCCTACCAAAAAAATGACGATGTCGATGCGTAAAAGCGCTCAAATAGTCAGGAAAAGCACATTTCGACCCGAAAACGTCGTTCGGAGCGAGAAAAGACGTTTTCTTATCAAATTGTCCCCCTATCGAAAAAATGACGATGTCGATGCGTAAAAGCGCTCAAATCGTCAGGAAAAGCACATTTCGACCAGAAAACGTCGTTCCGCGCGAGAAAAGACGTTTTCTTATCAAATTTCTCCCCTATCGTCAGGAAAGCACATTTCGACCCGAAAACGTCGTTCAGGGCGAGAAAAGATGTTTTCTTATCAAATTGTCCCCCTATCGAAAAAATGACGATGTCGATGCGTAAGAGCGCTCAAATAGTCTGGAAAAGCACATTTCGACCCGAAAACGTCGTTCAGAGCGAGAAAAGACGTTTTCTTATCAAATTTTCCCCCTATCGAAAAAATGACGATGTCGATGCGTAAAAGCGCTCAAATCGTCAGGAAAAGCACATTTCGACCCGAAAACGTCGTTCCGCGCGAGAAAAGACGTTTTCTTATAAAATTTCCCCCCTATCAAAAAAATGACGATGTCGATGCGTAAAAGCGCTCAAATAGTCAGGAAAAGCACATGTCGACCCGAAAACGTCGTTCGGAGCGAGAAAAGACGTTTTCTTATCAAATTGTCCCTCTATCGAAAAAATGACGATGTCGATGCGTAAAAGCGCTCAAATCGTCAGGAAAAGCACATTTCGACCCGAAAACGTCGTACAGAGCGAGAAAAAGACGTTTTCTTATCAAATTGTCCCCTATCGGAAAAATGACGATGTCGATGCGTAAAAGCGCTCAAATCGTCAGGAAAAGCACATTTCGACTCGAAAACGTCGTTCCGCGCGAGAAAAGACGTTTTCTTATCAAATTGTCCCCCTATCGGAAAAATGACGATGTCGATGCGTAAAAGCGCTCAAATCGTCAGGAAAAGCACATTTCGACCCGAAAACGTCGTTCCGCGCGAGAAAAGACGTTTTCTTATCAAATTGTCCCCCTATCGGAAAAATGACGATGGCGATGCGTAAAAGCGCTCAAATCGTCAGGAAAAGCACATTTCGACCAGAAAACGTCGTTCAGAGCGAGAAAAGACGTTTTCTTATCAAATTTCCCCCCTATCGAAAAAATGACGATGTCGATGCGTAAAAGCGCTCAAATCGTCAGGAAAAGCACATTTCGACCCGAAAACGTCGTTCAGAGCGAGAAAAGACATTTTCTTATCAAATTATCCCCCTATCGGAAAAATGACGATGGCGATGCGTAAAAGCGCTCAAATCGTCAGGAAAAGCACATTTCGACCAGAAAACGTCGTTCCGCGCGAGAAAAGACGTTTTCTTATCAAATTTCCCCCCTATCAAAAAAATGACGATGTCGATGCGTAAAAGCGCTCAAATCGTCAGGAAAAGCACATTTATGCCCGAAAACGTCGTTCCGCGCGAGAAAAGACGTTTTCTTATCAAATTTCCCCCCTATCGAAAAAATGACAATGTCGATGCGTAAAAGCGCTGAAATCGTCAGGAAAAGCACATTACGACGCGAAAACGTCGTTCAGTGCGAGAAAAGACGTTTTCTTATCAAATTGTCCCCCTATCGAAAAAATGACGATGTCGATGCGTAAAAGCGCTCAAATCGTCAGGAAAAGCACATTTCGACCCGAAAACGTCGTTCAGAGCGAGAAAAGACGTTTTCTTATCAAATTGTCCCCCTATCGAAAAAATGACGATGTCGATGCGTAAGAGCGCTCAAATAGTCTGGAAAAGCACATTTCGACCCGAAAACGTCGTTCAGAGCGAGAAAAGACGTTTTCTTATCAAATTTTCCCCCTATCGAAAAAATGACGATGTCGATGCGTAAAAGCGCTCAAATCGTCAGGAAAAGCACATTTCGACCCGAAAACGTCGTTCCGCGCGAGAAAAGACGTTTTCTTATAAAATTTCCCCCCTATCAAAAAAATGACGATGTCGATGCGCAAAAGCGCTCAAATAGTCAGGAAAAGCACATTTCGACCCGAAAACGTCGTTCAGTGCGAGAAAAGAAGTTTTCTTATCAAATTGTCCCCCTATCGAAAAAATGACGATGTCGATGCGTAAAAGCGCTCAAATCGTCAGGAAAAGCACATTTCGACCCGAAAACGTCGTTCAGAGCGAGAAAAGACGTTTTCTTATCAAATTGTCCCCCTATCAAAAAAATGACGATGTCGATGCGTAAAAGCGCTCAAATAGTCAGGAAAAGCACATTTCGACCCGAAAACGTCGTTCGGAGCGAGAAAAGACGTTTTCTTATCAAATTGTCCCCCTATCGAAAACATGACGATGTCGATGCGTAAAAGCGCTTAAATCGTCAGGAAAAGCACATTTCGACCAGAAAACGTCGTTCCGCGCGAGAAAAGACGTTTTCTTATCAAATTTCTCCCCTATCGGAAAAATGACGATGTCGATGCGTAAAAGCGCTCAAATCGTCAGGAAAAGCACATTTCGACCCGAAAACGTCGTTCAGTGCGAGAAAAGACGTTTTCTTATCAAATTGTCCCCCTATCGAAAAAATGACGATGTCGATGCGTAAAAGCGCTCAAATCGTCAGGAAAAGCACATTTCGACCAGAAAACGTCGTTCCGCGCGAGAAAAGACGTTTTCTTATCAAATTTCTCCCCTATCGGAAAAATGACGATGTCGATGCGTAAAAGCGCTCAAATCGTCAGGAAAAGCACATTTCGACGCGAAAACGTCGTTCAGTGCGAGAAAAGACGTTTTCTTATCAAATTGTCCCCCTATCGAAAAAATGACGATGTCGATGCGTAAACGCGCTCAAATCGTCAGGAAAAGCACATTTCGACCCGAAAACGTCGTTCAGAGCGAGAAAAGACGTTTTCTTATCAAATTGTCCCCCTATCGAAAAAATGACGATGTCGATGCGTAAGAGCGCTCAAATAGTCTGGAAAAGCACATTTCGACCCGAAAACGTCGTTCAGAGCGAGAAAAGACGTTTTCTTATCAAATTTTCCCCCTATCGAAAAAATGACGATGTCGATGCGTAAAAGCGCTCAAATCGTCAGGAAAAGCACATTTCGACCCGAAAACGTCGTTCCGCGCGAGAAAAGACGTTTTCTTATAAAATTTCCCCCCTATCAAAAAAATGACGATGTCGATGCGCAAAAGCGCTCAAATAGTCAGGAAAAGCACATTTCGACCCGAAAACGTCGTTCAGTGCGAGAAAAGAAGTTTTCTTATCAAATTGTCCCCCTATCGAAAAAATGACGATGTCGATGCGTAAAAGCGCTCAAATCGTCAGGAAAAGCACATTTCGACCCGAAAACGTCTTTCAGAGCGAGAAAAGACGTTTTCTTATCAAATTGTCCCCCTATCAAAAAAATGACGATGTCGATGCGTAAAAGCGCTCAAATAGTCAGGAAAAGCACATTTCGACCCGAAAACGTCGTTCGGAGCGAGAAAAGACGTTTTCTTATCAAATTGTCCCCCTATCGAAAACATGACGATGTCGATGCGTAAAAGCGCTTAAATCGTCAGGAAAAGCACATTTCGACCAGAAAACGTCGTTCCGCGCGAGAAAAGACGTTTTCTTATCAAATTTCTCCCCTATCCGGAAAAATGACGATGTCGATGCGTAAAAGCGCTCAAATCGTCAGGAAAAGCACATTTCGACGCGAAAACGTCGTTCAGTGCGAGAAAAGACGTTTTCTTATCAAATTGTCCCCCCTATCGAAAAAATGACGATGTCGATGCGTAAAAGCGCTCAAATCGTCAGGAAAAGCACATTTCGACCAGAAAACGTCGTTCCGCGCGAGAAAAGACGTTTTCTTATCAAATTTCTCCCCTATCGGAAAAATGACGATGTCGATGCGTAAAAGCGCTCAAATCGTCAGGAAAAGCACATTTCGACGCGAAAACGTCGTTCAGTGCGAGAAAAGACGTTTTCTTATCAAATTGTCCCCCTATCGAAAAAATGACGATGTCGATGCGTAAACGCGCTCAAATCGTCAGGAAAAGCACATTTCGACCCGAAAACGTCGTTCAGTGCGATAAAAGACGTTTTCTTATTAAATTGTCCCCCTATCGAAAAAATGACGATGTCGATGCGTAAAAGCGCTCAAATCGTCAGGAAAAGCACATTTCGACCAGAAAACGTCGTTCCGCGCGAGAAAAGACGTTTTCTTATCAAATTTCTCCCCTATCGTCAGGAAAAGCACATTTCGACCCGAAAACGTCGTTCAGGGCGAGAAAAGATGTTTTCTTATCAAATTGTCCCCCTATCGAAAAAATGACGATGTCGATGCGTAAGAGCGCTCAAATAGTCTGGAAAAGCACATTTCGACCCGAAAACGTCGTTCAGAGCGAGAAAAGACGTTTTCTTATCAAATTTTCCCCCTATCGAAAAAATGACGATGTCGATGCGTAAAAGCGCTCCAATCGTCAGGAAAAGCACATTTCGACCCGAAAACGTCGTTCCGCGCGAGAAAAGACGTTTTCTTATAAAATTTCCCCCCTATCAAAAAAATGACGATGTCGATGCGTAAAAGCGCTCAAATAGTCAGGAAAAGCACATGTCGACCCGAAAACGTCGTTCGGAGCGAGAAAAGACGTTTTCTTATCAAATTGTCCCTCTATCGAAAAAATGACGATGTCGATGCGTAAAAGCGCTCAAATCGTCAGGAAAAGCACATTTCGACCCGAAAACGTCGTACAGAGCGAGAAAAGACGTTTTCTTATCAAATTGTCCCCCTATCGGAAAAATGACGATGTCGATGCGTAAAAGCGCTCAAATCGTCAGGAAAAGCACATTTCGACTCGAAAACGTCGTTCCGCGCGAGAAAAGACGTTTGCTTATCAAATTGTCCCCCTATCGGAAAAATGACGATGTCGATGCGTAAAAGCGCTCAAATCGTCAGGAAAAGCACATTTCGACCCGAAAACGTCGTTCCGCGCGAGAAAAGACGTTTTCTTATCAAATTGTCCCCCTATCGGAAAAATGACGATGGCGATGCGTAAAAGCGCTCAAATCGTCAGGAAAAGCACATTTCGACCAGAAAACGTCGTTCAGAGCGAGAAAAGACGTTTTCTTATCAAATTTCCCCCCTATCGAAAAAATGACGATGTCGATGCGTAAAAGCGCTCAAATCGTCAGGAAAAGCACATTTCGACCCGAAAACGTCGTTCAGAGCGAGAAAAGACATTTTCTTATCAAATTATCCCCCTATCGGAAAAATGACGATGGCGATGCGTAAAAGCGCTCAAATCGTCAGGAAAAGCACATTTCGACCAGAAAACGTCGTTCCGCGCGAGAAAAGACGTTTTCTTATCAAATTTCTCCCCTATCGGAAAAATGACGATGTCGATGCGTAAAAGCGCTCAAATCGTCAGGAAAAGCACATTTCGACGTGAAAACGTCGTTCAGTGCGAGAAAAGACGTTTTCTTATCAAATTGTCCCCCTATCGAAAAAATGACGATGTCGGTGCGTAAAAGCGCTCAAATCGTCAGGAAAAGCACATTTCGGCCCGAAAACGTCGTTCCGCGCGAGAAAAGACGTTTTCTTATCAAATTTCCCCCCTATCAAAAAAATGACGATGTCGATGCGTAAAAGCGCTCAAATCGTCAGGAAAAGCACATTTATGCCCGAAAACGTCGTTCCGCGCGAGAAAAGACGTTTTCTTATCAAATTTCCCCCCTATCGAAAAAATGACGATGTCGATGCGTAAAAGCGCTCAAATCGTCAGGAAAAGCACATTACGACGCGAAAACGTCGTTCAGTGCGAGAAAAGACGTTTTCTTATCAAATTGTCCCCCTATCGAAAAAATGACGATGTCGATGCGTAAAAGCGCTCAAATCGTCAGGAAAAGCACATTTCGACCCGAAAACGTCGTTCAGAGCGAGAAAAGTCGTTTTCTTATCAAATTGTCCCCCTATCGAAAAAATGACGATGTCGATGCGTAAGAGCGCTCAAATAGTCTGGAAAAGCACATTTCGACCCGAAAACGTCGTTCAGAGCGAGAAAAGACGTTTTCTTATCAAATTTTCCCCCTATCGAAAAAATGACGATGTCGATGCGTAAAAGCGCTCAAATCGTCAGGAAAAGCACATTTCGACCGGAAAACGTCGTTCCGCGCGAGAAAAGACGTTTTCTTATAAAATTTCCCCCCTATCAAAAAAATGACGATGTCGATGCGCAAAAGCGCTCAAATAGTCAGGAAAAGCACATTTCGACCCGAAAACGTCGTTCAGTGCGAGAAAAGAAGTTTTCTTATCAAATTGTCCCCCTATCGAAAAAATGACGATGTCGATGCGTAAAAGCGCTCAAATCGTCAGGAAAAGCACATTTCGACCCGAAAACGTCGTTCAGAGCGAGAAAAGACGTTTTTTTATCAAATTGTCCCCCTATCAAAAAAATGACGATGTCGATGCGTAAAAGCGCTCAAATAGTCAGGAAAAGCACATTTCGACCCGAAAACGTCGTTCGGAGCGAGAAAAGACGTTTTCTTATCAAATTGTCCCCCTATCGAAAAAATGACGATGTCGATGCGTAAAAGCGCTCAAATCGTCAGGAAAAGCACATTTCGACCAGAAAACGTCGTTCCGCGCGAGAAAAGACGTTTTCTTATCAAATTTCTCCCCTATCGGAAAAATGACGATGTCGATGCGTAAAAGCGCTCAAATCGTCAGGAAAAGCACATTTCGACGCGAAAACGTCGTTCAGTGCGAGAAAAGACGTTTTCTTATCAAATTGTCCCCCTATCGAAAAAATGACGATGTCGATGCGTAAAAGCGCTCAAATCGTCAGGAAAAGCACATTTCGACCAGAAAACGTCGTTCCGCGCGAGAAAAGACGTTTTCTTATCAAATTTCTCCCCTATCGTCAGGAAAAGCACATTTCGACCCGAAAACGTCGTTCAGGGCGAGAAAAGATGTTTTCTTATCAAATTGTCCCCCTATCGAAAAAATGACGATGTCGATGCGTAAGAGCGCTCAAATAGTCTGGAAAAGCACATTTCGACCCGAAAACGTCGTTCAGAGCGAGAAAAGACGTTTTCTTATCAAATTTTCCCCCTATCGAAAAAATGACGATGTCGATGCGTAAAAGCGCTCAAATCGTCAGGAAAAGCACATTACGACGCGAAAACGTCGTTCAGTGCGAGAAAAGACGTTTTCTTATCAAATTGTCCCCCTATCGAAAAAATGACGATGTCGATGCGTAAAAGCGCTCAAATCGTCAGGAAAAGCACATTTCGACCCGAAAACGTCGTTCAGAGCGAGAAAAGTCGTTTTCTTATCAAATTGTCCCCCTATCGAAAAAATGACGATGTCGATGCGTAAGAGCGCTCAAATAGTCTGGAAAAGCACATTTCGACCCGAAAACGTCGTTCAGAGCGAGAAAAGACGTTTTCTTATCAAATTTTCCCCCTATCGAAAAAATGACGATGTCGATGCGTAAAAGCGCTCAAATCGTCAGGAAAAGCACATTTCGACCCGAAAACGTCGTTCAGAGCGAGAAAAGACGTTTTCTTATCAAATTGTCCCCCTATCGAATAAATGACGATGTCGATGCGTAAAAGCGCTCAAATAGTCAGGAAAAGCACATTTCGACCCGAAAACGTCGTTCGGAGCGAGAAAAGACGTTTTCTTATCAAATTGTCCCCCTATCGAAAAAATGACGATGTCGATGCGTAAAAGCGCTCAAATCGTCAGGAAAAGCACATTTCGACCAGAAAACGTCGTTCCGCGCGAGAAAAGACGTTTTCTTATCAAATTTCTCCCCTATCGGAAAAATGACGATGTCGATGCGTAAAAGCGCTCAAATCGTCAGGAAAAGCACATTTCGACGCGAAAACGTCGTTCAGTGCGAGAAAAGAGGTTTTCGTATCAAATTGTCCCCCTATCGAAAAAATGACGATGTCGATGCGTAAAAGCGCTCAAATCGTCAGGAAAAGCACATTTCGACCAGAAAACGTCGTTCCGCGCGAGAAAAGACGTTTTCTTATCAAATTTCTCCCCTATCGGAAAAATGACGATGTCGATGCGTAAAAGCGCTCAAATCGTCAGGAAAAGCACATTTCGACGCGAAAACGTCGTTCAGTGCGAGAAAAGACGTTTTCTTATCAAATTGTCCCCCTATCGAAAAAATGACGATGTCGATGCGTAAAAGCGCTCAAATCGTCAGGAAAAGCACATTTCGACGTGAAAACGTCGTTCAGTGCGAGAAAAGACGTTTTCTTATCAAATTGTCCCCCTATCGAAAAAATGACGATGTCGATGCGTAAGAGCGCTCAAATAGTCTGGAAAAGCACATTTCGACCCGAAAACGTCGTTCCGCGCGAGAAAAGACGTTTTCTTATCAAATTGTCCCCCTATCGAAAAAATGACGATGTCGATGCGTAAGAGCGCTCAAATAGTCTGGAAAAGCACATTTCGACCCGAAAACGTCGTTCAGAGCGAGAAAAAACGTTTTCTTATCAAATTTTCCCCCTATCGAAAAAATGACGATGTCGATGCGTAAAAGCGCTCAAATCGTCAGGAAAAGCACATTTCGACCCGAAAACGTCGTTCACCGCGAGAAAAGACGTTTTCTTATAAAATTTCCCCCCTATCAAAAAAATGACGATGTCGATGCGTAAAAGCGCTCAAATAGTCAGGAAAAGCACATTTCGACCCGAAAACGTCGTTCGGAGCGAGAAAAGACGTTTTCTTATCAAATTGTCCCCCTATCGAAAAAATGACGATGTCGATGCGTAAAAGCGCTCAAATCGTCAGGAAAAGCACATTTCGACCAGAAAACGTCGTTCCGCGCGAGAAAAGACGTTTTCTTATCAAATTTCTCCCCTATCGTCAGGAAAAACACATTTCGACCCGAAAACGTCGTTCAGGGCGAGAAAAGATGTTTTCTTATCAAATTGTCCCCCTATCGAAAAAATGACGATTTCGATGCGTAAGAGCGCTCAAATAGTCTGGAAAAGCACATTTCGACCCGAAAACGTCGTTCAGAGCGAGAAAAGACGTTTTCTTATCAAATTTTCCCCCTATCGAAAAAATGACGATGTCGATGCGTAAAAGCGCTCAAATCGTCAGGAAAAGCACATTTCGACCCGAAAACGTCGTTCCGCGCGAGAAAAGACGTTTTCTTATAAAATTTCCCCCCTATCAAAAAAATGACGATGTCGATGCGTAAAAGCGCTCAAATAGTCAGGAAAAGCACATGTCGACCCGAAAACGTCGTTCGGAGCGAGAAAAGACGTTTTCTTATCAAATTGTCCCTCTATCGAAAAAATGACGATGTCGATGCGTAAAAGCGCTCAAATCGTCAGGAAAAGCACATTTCGACCCGAAAACGTCGTACAGAGCGAGAAAAGACGTTTTCTTATCAAATTGTCCCCCTATCGGAAAAATGACGATGTCGATGCGTAAAAGCGCTCAAATCGTCAGGAAAAGCACATTTCGACTCGAAAACGTCGTTCCGCGCGAGAAAAGACGTTTTCTTATCAAATTGTCCCCCTATCGGAAAAATGACGATGTCGATGCGTAAAAGCGCTCAAATCGTCAGGAAAAGCACATTTCGACCCGAAAACGTCGTTCCGCGCGAGAAAAGACGTTTTCTTATCAAATTGTCCCCCTATCGGAAAAATGACGATGGCGATGCGTAAAAGCGCTCAAATCGTCAGGAAAAGCACATTTCGACCAGAAAACGTCGTTCAGAGCGAGAAAAGACGTTTTCTTATCAAATTTCCCCCCTATCGAAAAAATGACGATGTCGATGCGTAAAAGCGCTCAAATCGTCAGGAAAAGCACATTTCGACCCGAAAACGTCGTTCAGAGCGAGAAAAGACATTTTCTTATCAAATTATCCCCCTATCGGAAAAATGACGATGGCGATGCGTAAAAGCGCTCAAATCGTCAGGAAAAGCACATTTCGACCAGAAAACGTCGTTCCGCGCGAGAAAAGACGTTTTCTTATCAAATTTCTCCCCTATCGGAAAAATGACGATGTCGATGCTTAAAAGCGCTCAAATCGTCAGGAAAAGCACATTTCGACGTAAAAACGTCGTTCAGTGCGAGAAAAGACGTTTTCTTATCAAATTGTCCCCCTATCGAAAAAATGACGATGTCGGTGCGTAAAAGCGCTCAAATCGTCAGGAAAAGCACATTTCGGCCCGAAAACGTCGTTCCGCGCGAGAAAAGACGTTTTCTTATCAAATTTTCCCCCTATCGAAAAAATGACGATGTCGATGCGTAAAAGCGCTCAAATCGTCAGGAAAAGCACATTTCGACCCGAAAACGTCGTACAGAGCGAGAAAAGACGTTTTCTTATCAAATTGTCCCCCCATCGGAAAAATGACGATGTCGATGCGTAAAAGCGCTCAAATAGTCAGGAAAAGCACATGTCGACCCGAAAACGTCGTTCGGAGCGAGAAAAGACGTTTTCTTATCAAATTGTCCCTCTATCGAAAAAATGACGATGTCGATGCGTAAAAGCGCTCAAATCGTCAGGAAAAGCACATTTCGACCCGAAAACGTCGTACAGAGCGAGAAAAGACGTTTTCTTATCAAATTGTCCCCCTATCGGAAAAATGACGATGTCGATGCGTAAAAGCGCTCAAATCGTCAGGAAAAGCACATTTCGACTCGAAAACGTCGTTCCGCGCGAGAAAAGACGTTTTCTTATCAAATTGTCCCCCTATCGGAAAAATGACGATGTCGATGCGTAAAAGCGCTCAAATCGTCAGGAAAAGCACATTTCGACCCGAAAACGTCGTTCCGCGCGAGAAAAGACGTTTTCTTATCAAATTGTCCCCCTATCGGAAAAATGACGATGGCGATGCGTAAAAGCGCTCAAATCGTCAGGAAAAGCACATTTCGACCAGAAAACGTCGTTCAGAGCGAGAAAAGACGTTTTCTTATCAAATTTCCCCCCTATCGAAAAAATGACGATGTCGATGCGTAAAAGCGCTCAAATCGTCAGGAAAAGCACATTTCGACCCGAAAACGTCGTTCAGAGCGAGAAAAGACATTTTCTTATCAAATTATCCCCCTATCGGAAAAATGACGATGGCGATGCGTAAAAGCGCTCAAATCGTCAGGAAAAGCACATTTCGACCAGAAAACGTCGTTCCGCGCGAGAAAAGACGTTTTCTTATCAAATTTTCCCCCTATCGAAAAAATGACGATGTCGATGCGTAAAAGCGCTCAAATCGTCAGGAAAAGCACATTTCGACCCGAAAACGTCGTTCAGAGCGAGAAAAGACGTTTTCTTATCAAATTGTCCCCCTATCGAATAAATGACGATGTCGATGCGTAAAAGCGCTCAAATAGTCAGGAAAAGCACATTTCGACCCGAAAACGTCGTTCGGAGCGAGAAAAGACGTTTTCTTATCAAATTGTCCCCCTATCGAAAAAATGACGATGTCGATGCGTAAAAGCGCTCAAATCGTCAGGAAAAGCACATTTCGACCAGAAAACGTCGTTCCGCGCGAGAAAAGACGTTTTCTTATCAAATTTCTCCCCTATCGGAAAAATGACGATGTCGATGCGTAAAAGCGCTCAAATCGTCAGGAAAAGCACATTTCGACGCGAAAACGTCGTTCAGTGCGAGAAAAGAGGTTTTCGTATCAAATTGTCCCCCTATCGAAAAAATGACGATGTCGATGCGTAAAAGCGCTCAAATCGTCAGGAAAAGCACATTTCGACCAGAAAACGTCGTTCCGCGCGAGAAAAGACGTTTTCTTATCAAATTTCTCCCCTATCGGAAAAATGACGATGTCGATGCGTAAAAGCGCTCAAATCGTCAGGAAAAGCACATTTCGACGCGAAAACGTCGTTCAGTGCGAGAAAAGACGTTTTCTTATCAAATTGTCCCCCTATCGAAAAAATGACGATGTCGATGCGTAAAAGCGCTCAAATCGTCAGGAAAAGCACATTTCGACGTGAAAACGTCGTTCAGTGCGAGAAAAGACGTTTTCTTATCAAATTGTCCCCCTATCGAAAAAATGACGATGTCGATGCGTAAGAGCGCTCAAATAGTCTGGAAAAGCACATTTCGACCCGAAAACGTCGTTCCGCGCGAGAAAAGACGTTTTCTTATCAAATTGTCCCCCTATCGAAAAAATGACGATGTCGATGCGTAAGAGCGCTCAAATAGTCTGGAAAAGCACATTTCGACCCGAAAACGTCGTTCAGAGCGAGAAAAAACGTTTTCTTATCAAATTTTCCCCCTATCGAAAAAATGACGATGTCGATGCGTAAAAGCGCTCAAATCGTCAGGAAAAGCACATTTCGACCCGAAAACGTCGTTCACCGCGAGAAAAGACGTTTTCTTATAAAATTTCCCCCCTATCAAAAAAATGACGATGTCGATGCGTAAAAGCGCTCAAATAGTCAGGAAAAGCACATTTCGACCCGAAAACGTCGTTCGGAGCGAGAAAAGACGTTTTCTTATCAAATTGTCCCCCTATCGAAAAAATGACGATGTCGATGCGTAAAAGCGCTCAAATCGTCAGGAAAAGCACATTTCGACCAGAAAACGTCGTTCCGCGCGAGAAAAGACGTTTTCTTATCAAATTTCTCCCCTATCGTCAGGAAAAACACATTTCGACCCGAAAACGTCGTTCAGGGCGAGAAAAGATGTTTTCTTATCAAATTGTCCCCCTATCGAAAAAATGACGATTTCGATGCGTAAGAGCGCTCAAATAGTCTGGAAAAGCACATTTCGACCCGAAAACGTCGTTCAGAGCGAGAAAAGACGTTTTCTTATCAAATTTTCCCCCTATCGAAAAAATGACGATGTCGATGCGTAAAAGCGCTCAAATCGTCAGGAAAAGCACATTTCGACCCGAAAACGTCGTTCCGCGCGAGAAAAGACGTTTTCTTATAAAATTTCCCCCCTATCAAAAAAATGACGATGTCGATGCGTAAAAGCGCTCAAATAGTCAGGAAAAGCACATGTCGACCCGAAAACGTCGTTCGGAGCGAGAAAAGACGTTTTCTTATCAAATTGTCCCTCTATCGAAAAAATGACGATGTCGATGCGTAAAAGCGCTCAAATCGTCAGGAAAAGCACATTTCGACCCGAAAACGTCGTACAGAGCGAGAAAAGACGTTTTCTTATCAAATTGTCCCCCTATCGGAAAAATGACGATGTCGATGCGTAAAAGCGCTCAAATCGTCAGGAAAAGCACATTTCGACTCGAAAACGTCGTTCCGCGCGAGAAAAGACGTTTTCTTATCAAATTGTCCCCCTATCGGAAAAATGACGATGTCGATGCGTAAAAGCGCTCAAATCGTCAGGAAAAGCACATTTCGACCCGAAAACGTCGTTCCGCGCGAGAAAAGACGTTTTCTTATCAAATTGTCCCCCTATCGGAAAAATGACGATGGCGATGCGTAAAAGCGCTCAAATCGTCAGGAAAAGCACATTTCGACCAGAAAACGTCGTTCAGAGCGAGAAAAGACGTTTTCTTATCAAATTTCCCCCCTATCGAAAAAATGACGATGTCGATGCGTAAAAGCGCTCAAATCGTCAGGAAAAGCACATTTCGACCCGAAAACGTCGTTCAGAGCGAGAAAAGACATTTTCTTATCAAATTATCCCCCTATCGGAAAAATGACGATGGCGATGCGTAAAAGCGCTCAAATCGTCAGGAAAAGCACATTTCGACCAGAAAACGTCGTTCCGCGCGAGAAAAGACGTTTTCTTATCAAATTTCTCCCCTATCGGAAAAATGACGATGTCGATGCTTAAAAGCGCTCAAATCGTCAGGAAAAGCACATTTCGACGTAAAAACGTCGTTCAGTGCGAGAAAAGACGTTTTCTTATCAAATTGTCCCCCTAACGAAAAAATGACGATGTCGGTGCGTAAAAGCGCTCAAATCGTCAGGAAAAGCACATTTCGGCCCGAAAACGTCGTTCCGCGCGAGAAAAGACGTTTTCTTATCAAATTTTCCCCCTATCGAAAAAATGACGATGTCGATGCGTAAAAGCGCTCAAATCGTCAGGAAAAGCACATTTCGACCCGAAAACGTCGTACAGAGCGAGAAAAGACGTTTTCTTATCAAATTGTCCCCCCATCGGAAAAATGACGATGTCGATGCGTAAAAGCGCTCAAATCGTCAGAAAAAGCACATTTCGGCCCGAAAACCTCGTTCCGCGCGAGAAAAGACGTTTTCTTATCAAATTGTCCCCCTATCGAAAAAATGACGATGTCGATGCGTAAAAGCGCTCAAATCGTCAGGAAAAGCACATTTCGACTCGAAAACGTCGTTCCGCGCGAGAAAAGACGTTTTCTTATCAAATTGTCCCCCTATCGGAAAAATGACGATGTCGATGCGTAAAAGCGCTCAAATCGTCAGGAAAAGCACATTTCGACCCGAAAACGTCGTTCCGCGCGAGAAAAGACGTTTTCTTATCAAATTGTCCCCCTATCGGAAAAATGACGATGGCGATGCGTAAAAGCGCTCAAATCGTCAGGAAAAGCACATTTCGACCAGAAAACGTCGTTCAGAGCGAGAAAAGACGTTTTCTTATCAAATTTCCCCCCTATCGAAAAAATGACGATGTCGATGCGTAAAAGCGCTCAAATCGTCAGGAAAAGCACATTTCGACGCGAAAACGTCGTTCAGTGCGAGAAAAGACGTTTTCTTATCAAATTGTCCCCCTATCGAAAAAATGACGATGTCGATGCGTAAAAGCGCTCAAATCGTCAGGAAAAGCACATTTCGACCCGAAAACGTCGTTCAGAGCGAGAAAAGACGTTTTCTTATCAAATTGTCCCCCTATCGAAAAAATGACGATGTCGATGCGTAAGAGCGCTCAAATAGTCTGGAAAAGCACATTTCGACCCGAAAACGTCGTTCAGAGCGAGAAAAGACGTTTTCTTATCAAATTGTCCCCCTATCGGAAAAATGACGATGGCGATGCGTAAAAGCGCTCAAATCGTCAGGAAAAGCACATTTCGACCCGAAAACGTCGTTCAGAGCGAGAAAAGACGTTTTCTTATCAAATTGTCCCCCTATCGGAAAAATGACGGTGGCGATGCGTAAAAGCGCTCAAATCGTCAGGAAAAGCACATTTCGACCAGAAAACGTCGTTCCGCGCGAGAAAAGACGTTTTCTTATCAAATTTCTCCCCTATCGGAAAAATGACGATGTCGATGCGTAAAAGCGCTCAAATCGTCAGGAAAAGCACATTTCGACGCGAAAACGTCGTTCAGTGCGAGAAAAGACGTTTTCTTATCAAATTGTCCCCCTATCGAAAAAATGACGATGTCGATGCGTAAAAGCGCTCAAATCGTCAGGAAAAGCACATTTCGACGCGAAAACGTCGTTCAGTGCGAGAAAAGACGTTTTCTTATCAAATTGTCCCCCTATGGAAAAAATGACGATGTCGGTGCGTAAAAGCGCTCAAATCGTCAGGAAAAGCACATTTCGGCCCGAAAACGTCGTTCGGTGCGAGAAAAGACGTTTTCTTATCAAATTTCCCCCCTTTCGAAAAAATGACGATGTCGATGCGTAAAAGCGCTCAAATCGTCAGGAAAAGCACATTTCGGCCCGAAAACGTCGTTTGGTGCGAGAAAAGAAGTTTTCTTATCAAATTTCCCCCCTTTCGAAAAAATGACGATGTCGATGCGTAAAAGCGCTCAAATCGTCAGGAAAAGCACATTTCGACCCGAAAACGTCGTTTAGAGCGAGAAAAGACGTTTTCTTATCAAATTTTCCCCCTATCGAAAAAATGACGATGTCGATGCGTAAAAGCGCTCAAATCGTCAGGAAAAGCACATTTCGACCCGAAAACGTCGTTCCGCGCGAGAAAAGACGTTTTCTTATCAAATTTCCCCCCTATCAAAAAAATGACGATGTCGATGCGTAAAAGCGCTCAAATCGCCAGGAAAAGCACATTTATGCCCGAAAACGTCGTTCGGAGCGAGAAAAGACGTTATCTTATCAAATTGTCCCTCTATCGAAAAAATGACGATGTCGATGCGTAAAAGCGCTCAAATCGTCAGGAAAAGCACATTTCGACCCGAAAACGTCGTACAGAGCGAGAAAAGACGTTTTCTTATCAAATTGTCCCCCTATCGGAAAAATGACGATGTCGATGCGTAAAAGCGCTCAAATCGTCAGAAAAAGCACATTTCGGCCCGAAAACCTCGTTCCGCGCGAGAAAAGACGTTTTCTTATCAAATTGTCCCCCTATCGAAAAAATGACGATGTCGATGCGTAAAAGCGCTCAAATCGTCAGGAAAAGCACATTTCAACCCGAAAACGTCGTTCCGCGCGAGAAAAGACGTTTTCTTATCAAATTGTCCCCCTATCGAAAAAATGACGATGTCGATGCGTAAAAGCGCTCAAATCGTCAGGAAAAGCACATTTCGACTCGAAAACGTCGTTCCACGCGAGAAAAGACGTTTTCTTATCAAATTGTCCCCCTATCGAACAAATGACGATGTCGATGCGTAAAAGCGCTCAAATCGTCAGGAAAAGCACATTTCGACCCGAAAACGTCGTTCCGCGCGAGAAAAGACGTTTTCTTATCAAATTGTCCCCCTATCGGAAAAATGACGATGGCGATGCGTAAAAGCGCTCAAATCGTCAGGAAAAGCACATTTCGACCCGAAAACGTCGTTCCGCGCGAGAAAAGACGTTTTCTTATCAAATTTCCCCCCTATCAAAAAAATGACGATGTCGATGCGTAAAAGCGCTCAAATCGCCAGGAAAAGCACATTTATGCCCGAAAACGTCGTTCCGCGCGAGAAAAGACGTTTTCTTATCAAATTTCCCCCCTATCGAAAAAATGACAATGTCGATGCGTAAAAGCGCTCAAATCGTCAGGAAAAGCACATTACGACGCGAAAACGTCGTTCAGTGCGAGAAAAGAAGTTTTCTTATCAAATTGTCCCCCTATCGAAAAAATGACGATGTCGATGCGTAAAAGCGCTCAAATCGTCAGGAAAAGCACATTTCGACCCGAAAACGTCTTTCAGAGCGAGAAAAGACGTTTTCTTATCAAATTGTCCCCCTATCGAAAAAATGACGATGTCGATGCGTGAGAGCGCTCAAATAGTCTGGAAAAGCACATTTCGACCCGAAAACGTCGTTCAGAGCGAGAAAAGACGTTTTCTTATCAAATTTTCCCCCTATCGAAAAAATGACGATGTCGATGCGTAAAAGCGCTCAAATCGTCAGGAAAAGCACATTTCGACCCGAAAACGTCGTTCCGCGCGAGAAAAGACGTTTTCTTATAAAATTTCCCCCCTATCAAAAAAATGACGATGTCGATGCGTAAAAGCGCTCAAATAGTCAGGAAAAGCACATTTCGACCCGAAAACGTCGTTCGGAGCGAGAAAAGACGTTTTCTTATCAAATTGTCCCTCTATCGAAAAAATGACGATGTCGATGCGTAAAAGCGCTCAAATCGTCAGGAAAAGCACATTTCGACCCGAAAACGTCGTACAGAGCGAGAAAAGACGTTTTCTTATCAAATTGTCCCCCTATCGGAAAAATGACGATGTCGATGCGTAAAAGCGCTCAAATCGTCAGAAAAAGCACATTTCGGCCCGAAAACCTCGTTCCGCGCGAGAAAAGACGTTTTCTTATCAAATTGTCCCCCTATCGAAAAAATGACGATGTCGATGCGTAAAAACGCTCAAATCGTCAGGAAAAGCACATTTCAACCCGAAAACGTCGTTCCGCGCGAGAAAAGACGTTTTCTTATCAAATTGTCCCCCTATCGAAAAAATGACGATGTCGATGCGTAAAAGCGCTCAAATCGTCAGGAAAAGCACATT